>NC_133291.1:15585097-15740831 GCF_005239225.2 Populus alba
CTAGATTGAATTAAAGGTTGTTCTTCATGCTCCTTAAATGTCCCAAGCCCTTCTAGGTCCACTTGCTCCATAAGTTCTGAACAAGCCCATTCAATGCTTCTTTAAGCTTCTTTTGCCCTTAGCTCTTGTGATTGGCCCAATTGGCACCTCCAATGGATCGTTGGCATGATTACGCTTGGTGTTGGGCTGATCCGCATCATCCCTCCTCTCTCTTCAAAAGGATTCGACCTCGAATCATCACCTACATCAAACAAAGTAAGATCAGATACATTAAAGGTAGCACTAACACCATACTCACCTGGCAAATCAACTTTATAAGCATTGTCATTGATCCTCTCAAGGATCTGAAATGGCCCATCTCCTCGTGGTTGTAGCTTTGATTTCCTATGGGCCGGAAATCTCTCCTTGCGCATATGTACCCAAACCCAATCGCCGGGCTGAAAGACAACATGTTTGCGCCCCTTATTGGCTTTGGTCGCATACACACGATTCCTCCTTTCAATCTGTTGCCGCACACTCTCATGGAGTGTCTTCACCACCTGTGCTTTACGATTACCATCCAAACTAACCATTGGAGTTAAAGGGTTAAACCCATACACAATTTCAAATGGTGAAAATTCAGTAGTAGAGTGCACACTACGATTATATGCAAACTCTATAAATGGAAAACAATCTTCCCAATTCTTTAAGTTCTTTTGAATGACAGCACGCAAAAGTTGTGTTAAAGTCCTATTAACTACTTCGGTTTGTCCATCTGTTTAGGGGTGACAAGTAGTTGAAAACAACAGTTTAGTACCCAATTTTCCCCATAACACCTTCCAAAAATAGCTAAGGAACTTACCATCTTTATCAGAAACAATGCTCTTAGGGACCCCGTGAAGTCGTACTATCTTCCTAAAGAACAAATCATCAATGTTAGTGGCATCATCGGTTTTATGACATGGAATAAAGTGTGCCATCTTTGAAAACCTATCAACAACTACAAAGATTGAATCCCTACCCTGTTTTGACCTAGGTAAACCTAAGACGAAATCCATCGAAATGTCTACCCATGGCTCCTTAAGTACAGGTAAAGGGGTGTACAAGCCATGTGGTTGAGTCCTAGACTTTGCTTTCCTACAAGTTATGCATTTATCACATATGCGCTGCACATCCCTTTTCATTTTAGGCCAATAAAAATGCTCATGCAACACATCCAAAGTCTTAACAACACCAAAATGCCCCATCAAACCGCCCCCATGTGCTTCACGTACAAGCAATTCACGCATAGAACTTAATGGAACACACAATCGACTCTCTTTAAACAAATATCCATCAAGTCTATAAAACTTCCCAAAAGTCGAAGTTTCACAAGCATTGTAAACATTAGCAAAATCACTATCATCCTTGTACAATTCTTTTGTGTGTTCAAATCCTAGAAATCTAGCATCCAAAGTAGATAAAAGAACATACCTGCGCGAAAGTGCATCAACCACAATGTTTTCTTTTCCTTGCTTATACTTGATCACATACAAAAATGTTTCAATAAATTCCACCAATTTGGCATGTCTCCTACTCAACTTACCTTGCCCTTTCAAGTGCTTCAATGATTCATGATCAGAATGTATCACAAACTCCTTGGGCCACAGGTAATGCTGCCACGTCTCTAGAGTTCTTACCAAGGGCATTAGAGCTCCTTGTGTATGTAGGGTAATTCAAAGTTGCCCCCATTAAGTTTTTCGCTGAAATACACAATGGGCCTTTTATCCTGCATTAACACAGCTCCTATACCAATACTTGACGCATCACATTCAACTTCAAAAGCTCTCGTAAAGTCTGGCAAAGCTAAAACAGGTGCCGAACAAAGTTTATCTTTCAACAAATTAAAAGCCTTATTCTGTTCATCATTCCATTTGAATCCAACAGACTTTTTAACAATTTCAGTTAAAGGTGCAGCAATAGTACTAAAATCCTTCACAAACCTTCTATAAAAACTCGCAAGTCCATGAAAACTCCTTACCTCACTTACCGATTTTGGTGTAGGCCAATCCTGGATGGCCTTAACTTTCTCCTTGTCCATCTCGATACCCTGTGCAGTTACGACATAGCCAAGAAACACAATTTTTCCCATACAAAAGGTACACTTCTTAAGATTAGCATATAATTGCTTACTACGCAACACACTAAGTACATTACGCAAATGATCAAGATGCTCATTTAAGTTTTTGCTATAGATCAAAATGTCATCAAAATACACAACAACAAACTTACCTATAAACGCACGCAATACATGATTCATTAAACGCATAAACGTGCTAGGCGCGTTCGTAAGTCAAAACGGCATGACTAACCATTCATACAACCCATGCTTAGTCTTAAATGCAGTTTTCCACTCATCACCCTCTTTCATCCTAATCTGATGGTGCCCACTTTTTAGATCAATCTTAGAGAAAACACATGATCCATGTAACTCATCTAGCATGTCATCAAGCCTAGGAATAGGATGTTGATACTTTACCGTTATGTTATTGACGGCACGACAATCAACACACATCCTCCATGTTCCATCCTTTTTAGGCACAAGTAGCACTAGCACAGCACAAGGACTCATACTCTCACGAATGTAACCCTTCATCATCAACTCATCTACTTGCCTTTGAAGCTCCTTTGTCTCCTCGGGGTTGCTTCTATAGGCTGGACGGTTAGGAATCGAAGCTCCAGGCACAAGGTCAATTTGTTGTTCAATCCCCCTTAATGGTGGTAATCCATTAGGGATGTCTTCAGGAAATACATCATCAAACTCCTGCATGAAAGAAACAGCCACACTAGGAATAGCAGAATCAAGATCGTTAGTGTTAAAATAAGCCTCCTTATACACAAGTAAGATCATTGGCTTATTAGTGAAAAACGCAGATCTGATTTGAGATCCTTTTGCATAAAAATTAGGTTGTTTCTTTAATTTTTCCACACTACTATCATCACACAAGCTTACTTTCTTCACTCCTCGGTTTTTACCTCCACTCTCAACCGGTTTTATTAATGATTTAGGTTTAGCCGAATCTGATGGTTTTCTCTCACCATTGTCCTCACGTGAATTTTCACTCTTCCCATCCTCACATTCTTTTTTTAATTTGATTTGATCATCATACACTTGTTTTGGAGAAAGAGGTACAAGAGTGATGGTTTTACCATCCTTTACAATAGTGAACCTATTTCTAAACCCATCATGAATCGCTTTCCGATCAAACTGCCATGGACGCCCCAAAAGTAAGTGACTAGCATGCATTGGGACTACATCACACAAAATCTCATCAGAATACTTCCCAATAGCAAACGCAATCAAAACCTGCTTAGTAACCCTCACTTCACCACATTCATTCAACCATTGCAATCTATAAGGCCTCGTATGCTTAATACAACTCAGATTCAATTTCTTCACAAGGGTATCACTAGCAACATTAGCACAACTACCTCCATCAATTATCATGCTACATACCTTGTTTTGGATATGACATCGAGTGTGAAATATATTTTCCCGTTGCTGATCTGCATCATCTTCTTTGATTTGCATGTTCAGCGCATGCCTTATAACCAAGGCCTCTCCCTTAACAGGATATGCAATCTCCTCATCACTACAATCCACCAAAGGTGGCATCTCTTCACTTTCAGATTTGTCACTTTCAGAGTCAACCTCCTCATTGTCTCTTGTAAGCATAGCTCTTCGGTTTGGACACTGAGATGCAATGTGCCCCTTCCCTAAACACTTAAAGCATTTAATATCTCTATCACGAGCAGGTTGATATTCAGATTTACCTTTCCCATCCGTATGAGTATCCTTTTTGGCCTTAGGTGGTTCGGCCCTTGCATAAGGCTTTGGTTGGGCAGCCCCCTCTGTCTTAAAATTCAGCCTCCATATTGAGGAAGATGATGCCGAATTGGTTTGAAAACTTGTACTGCCCCTTCTCTTTATTTGCCTCTCCACCTTCGTTGCCATATGGACCATGTCCTCCAATTCCACACAATGTTGTAATTCTACAACATTCACAATGTCTCTATTCAGCCCATTTAGAAATCTAGCCATAGTAGCTTCCCGATCCTCAATCACATTGGCCCGAATCATGGCGATCTCCATCTCCTTGAAATACTCATCCACGGACCTAGAACCTTGATTTAAACCCTGCAATTTCAGATACAAATCTCTATAATAGTGGTTAGGCACAAATCACCTTCTCATCAACACTTTCATCTCCTCCCACGACACTACCGGCCTCTCTCCACTCCTCCTTCTACTAATAACATTCTGATCCCACCAAATCAGTGCATAATCCGTGAATTCGATGACAACCAATTTCACTTTCTTTGCCTCCGAATAGTTATGGCAATCAAAAATCCAATCCACCTTTTTCTCCCACTCCAAATATGCCTCGAGATTGTTTTTAGCTTGAAAAGCAGGTATTTTCAGTTTGATAGAATCCAAATCACCATCTAAATCAGCATGTCCCCCAACACTACGGAAATTTTCCCTTTGGCCGAATTGGCCCCTAGTTCTATTCCTAAAATCCCTTCGGTTTCTAGGCTGCCGAAAACCTTCCCGATGGCCTATGGCCTCATCCTCAAAACCACCATCACCAATATCATCAACAGCCTCCTCAAAATCCTCATAATCAGCCCACCTTGCCCTTTCAGCCATACTGCCACTGTTTGCTTTCGGTTCAGCCCCAAGCTTCCTCACATTTTGGGTGCTTGTACCAGCCTTATTACCACGTTTCTCCACCCTATCAAGTCTGTCACACATGTTTCCCATCACAAAATTCATCCTCTCAATCATTTGTGTCATGGCTTGCATTTGGAACGTAAGTTCTCCCTCGGGATGGGGTGGTGTGTTGTTTTGATTTGACATGATAATACCTGCAAAAATTGGTCAGTGGTAAAAAAAAAAAATATCCTCACGTCGCTCGTGTTTCGCTTAAACACTCTGAATGTCCTCACACGCTCACACCTCTCGTCTCACCTTCTTACGGTTCTTGCGAAACTGAAAACCAACACCAAATAAAACCAACTTGGCAGCGCAATCCAAATATATCGATGACTCAAGAAGCAATAAAAACCAGAAAACAAGCAAAACGAAACTGCGATGATAGTCTTGCGAGTAGCAAGCGAGTCTATCCGAAATATGAACGAAACTGAAGACTCGAAAAAAAAACAGAAAAAAAAATATGAAAAATGATGAAACAACACCCGGATACGTTGGATATGATGAAAATAAATGGAAAGAAACGAAAACAACAGAAAGAAAGCGAATTTCAAAAGTTAACGCACAACAGACTCGTTTATGATGAATTAAGTCCGAATCTGGAACCTAAAGTCAATGATGTCCAATTGAGCTAAAATTTCAGATGTAGTGATCTACCAACCCAAATAGACAGAATATAAAGTTTTAGCAACTTACGATAAGGTTTGATAGACTGACGCAAAAACGTTATGAATCAGACCTAATTAGACCCGAATTTGAAACCCAAAGTAAACGATATCCAACTGACCCAAAAATCAATATGTGGTGCAATTAGGGTCCCAGTAATAAGAGAATCAAATTTGAGCTCATTCTGAGTTGATTTGGTCAAATTTTCCTTTGTTTAGTTTTCTGCGGCAGAAATAAACGAATGACTTTTTTTTTTTTGTTTTTCTTTTTTTTTATGCCACTGATATATTTTGGTCAGGAACAAAACGAAATAATTTTTTTTTTTTTCTGATATGATACCAAATCAAGAGAAGAAATTGGACACTATGGAATTTTTTTTTTTTTGCGGAAACAACAAGAAACGAAAATCTCAGAAAGATATAACCTGATTAATAGAGCCAAGCTCTGATGCCAAATGATGCGAACCTCGTGAATACGTGGTCACGCAACCCACACGCAAAGACACCAATTCCCGGAAAAGCCAAGTAAATCAGGTTTGATAGGAGTGTGACACAAGGATAACTTGTACCTAGGCACCAACACTATTGGAAACGTAAACCCCCACCCAACAAATATTGATTCGCAAACGAGAAGTATAAGGATGATGCCATGAAGCTAGTTGTTCTTCGATAAGTCGTTTTCAGTTCTTTAGAGAACCAAGGAAGGGAGATTGTCCCACCAACACACAACAAGTGCAGCAAAGAAGTTTATTGATATGAAAATTGCGTAACCTTACATGTTTTGTTATGCCTCTATTTATACTGACTCTAGACTTAAAGAAACCCTAATGGACCCCCCTTAGGTGGACTTATATGAAGCCCACTTACAATTGACCCAAATAAGTAATAATAACCCCAAAACTAAGAAGAAAATAATAAAAATAATAAAAATATGAAAATTACCATCCTAAATATGCTAGAATCAAATTTGTGTTGCTGCCCTTTCCTTTGATGTCCTTGATTAGCTTGGATAAATTTTCCTTCTTTTTGCTAATTTAATTACTTTCCTTCCTATGTTAGGAAAAACATTAAATAGTCCTCCCCTCTTTAGGAATAAGATATGGCCAACTTCCTTACTTAATTAGGAAAATAAATTGCTGGCTTTTTATCCTTGTAGCATTAGGAAATAAAAACAAGCCTAACAAGGCTGGTATTAGGGCCGGACATATCAACCCCTTGTTCCACATGAATTGGGCTCTCTTTCTTGGACATGAACTAGATGAATTAAAGGCTGTTCTTCATGCTCCTTAAATGTCCCCAAGCCCTTCTAGGTCCATCTTGCTCCATAAGTTTCTGAACAAGCCCATTCAATGCTTCTTTAAGCTTCTTTGCCCTAGCTCTTGTGATTGGCCCAATTGGCACCTCCAATGGATCGTTGGCATGATTACGCTTGGTGTTGGGTTGATCGCATCACTTCGTTTCGTCCACAATTCGTACGATATTTGCATTGCTAACTCCGCAAAATCGTAATCCTAGTTTTGTTTTGCTTTGTTTTTCAGTATATTTATTGATTCTTGAGTCTGAAAATTATATTTAGAGTGCGCTGCGAAGGCTATTGACTTTGATTTGTTGATTTCAGTTCCTAAAGAACCAAAAGAAAGCAAGTTGTGAGGTAAAAGGCGTAAAGAGCTTAATAGAGTGAAAAGTCTTAATTTTTGTTTTGTGTGATACACGAGAGGTGTGAGGATATATTTTGTGCTACTAACCAAATTTTGCAGATTCAAAGAATGTCTGAAAACAACGAATCAGCGACACAAAACGTTGACGTAGCTTTCCAATTGCGATCCATAGGCCAACAACTTGAGCTGTTGTCTAGGACGTACAAGGATCAGCATTCGGGAGGTTGTCCAATGTATCAACTGTGTTGCAAACTAAGGAAGCTAAAGCAGGAACTTAAACATTTCAATAAGACTCACTTCTCCAATATTTCCGATAGAGTCAAAGATGCAAAAGATCACATGGATAGGGCTCAACAAGCTCTGCATACAGCGCCTGAGGATCCAACATTGCGTATGCGAGAAAGAGATGTTGTTCGTAACTATGCTTCTACTGTCAGGGCGGAAGAGTGTTTTTTCAGACAAAAGGCAAGGATACAATGGCTTAGCTTGGGGGATCAGAATACTAGCTACTTTCACAAATCAGTAAATGGTAGACAGAATAGAAATAAGCTTCTCTCGGTTACAAGGGAGGATGGAGAAGTCCCTGAAGGACACGAGGCAGTCAAATCAGAAGTAATTGCATACTTCCAGCGTGTATTGGGAGTGAAACAGATGCCTAGGGTCCTGAACGAGGAAGTGATGCAATCGGCAATTAATTACAAATTGTCGGCAACTCAACAGCATGTACTAGCACAAGATGTAACAAGAGAGGAGATTAAGCATGTTATGTTTAGTTTAAAAACAACAAAGCTCCTGGTCCAAATGGCTTCAACGCAGGTTTCTTCAAAAGAATGTGGCACATAGTGGGGGAAGATGTAATCAACGCTATTAGCTCCTTCTTCCAGACTCGTAGAATGCTTAAAGAAATGAATGCTACATCCATTTCCCTTATCCCTAAAGTTGCTAATCCTACGAGGTTGACAGATTTTCGTCCTATATCTTGCTGCAATACAGTATACAAATGCATCGCAGAGATTCTAGCTGGGAGAATGAAAGTTGTTTTACCATCCTTAGTAGGTCCGTATCAAACAGCTTTTATCTCTGGACGGAGAATCAGCGACAATATTCTTTTGTCTCAGGAACTAATGAACGGCTATCACACAACTACGGGTCCTGCTCCTTGTGCTATGAAAGTAGACCTGATGAAGGCTTATGACTCTGTTCGGTGGGATTTCGTTGATGCTACGTTGATAAAAATGGGATTCCCTAGAACAGTCATTGATTGGATCATGGTTTGTGTTACATCATGTCAATTCTCAATCAACGTCAACGGTGAACTTGCGGGTTACTTCCAAGGGGGGAGAGGGCTGAGACAAGGTGATTCATTATCTCCATATTTGTTTGTCCTATGCATGGAAATCCTGTCAGGGCTGTTCTGCAATATGAGTGCCAACCAAAACTTCAAGTTCCACTGGAGATGCAAGAAGGATGAGATTGTTTGGTTGGATTCGCCAAATCAGAGTTTCTCGGTCAAAGTAGCTTGGGAACAACTAAGAATTCATCATCAAATGGTTGATTGGCATGACATCGTGTGGTTCAAGAATGCTGTCCCAAGACATGCATTTCTTCTTTGGGTGGCTATCCAACGGAAACTCTCAACGCAGGATAGACTTCATCGGTTTGGTATTCATGGTCCCAATAGGTGCTCACTCTGTCTCCGCAATAATGAAGATCACAACCACTTGTTCTTTGAATGCTCCTTTGCGAAAGCATTATGGTGGAATGTTTGTGATAGATGCGACATTCCAAGAATGACAAAAAGCTTGGATGAATGGATTTAATTGGCCACTGTCTCTTGGCATGGAAAAAGTTTCGTCAACTTTTCTCGTAAACTGGGTTTCGCAGCTACAGTGTATTGTATTTGGCAAGAACGGAATGCAAGGATCTTTGCAGATGTGTCTAAAGCTTCGAATTTGGTTTTTTGATCAAATCGAATGTATCATTCGCGATAAGCTTGTTTTGATGAGGAATGTTTCAACAAAGAGATGAAAACATAAGGATCCAAAGACTTTGGAGGGTCAATAACATGGACTCTTAATTTGATGTTTAGCTGGTTGTTTTTGTACCCCTAGCATATCTAGTTGGTCCAAGGTTTTGTTTTGTTGTGGCTAGCCTGTAGCCATTTGTTGGTTTTCGTTTTTGTCCTCATTGTAAATCTTGGGTATGCCCATTATATTCTTTTGTATCATTTTCTTTTAATACATAAGTCACGCTTACAAAAAAAAAAAGAGTAGCTGCATCTTTTCAGTGGGTTTTCTTTCTGGATTTCCAATACCAGCTATAAACATGATAATCTCTCATTAGAGCTTGCTCTCTCTAGTATTTGTCTATTTCCATAATGTCTTTATGTTCTGGTGTGGAATCTGTTCCAAACCTTAGCTGTAACATTGAACAACACAATGAAGTTAAGTCTGGACATACCTTAAGATTAGAGCTAAAAAGATATGTTGAATAGTCATCGTATGAAGATTTCTCAGTTTACTAGTGACCATCAAGCTGATTCTGAAGCTAGCATAGAGAAATCTTCGACTATCCAGGCTCCTCATGTTGTTTCAGCAATGAACCATGTGCTGGGTTTTGAAGTTGATGAATTGAAGGTAGGGTCTCAGCAACAAGAACAACTAAACCTTAAGACCAAACTGAATTTTTTAAATGCTTTGAAGGGTTCTGTTGTTGATGTCAAGGAGGGTAGTAAGAACATTGATTTTCATCCAGTTCGAAATCTGCATTTTGAACCCCCGGCTATGACTGATGGTCGTATAACAGTAGCTCCTCCGCGTGATGTGTTTGACGATGGCTGTGAACTTTGGAAATCCACCCTAGTTGGTCATTTTGTGGGTCAGAAATTACCATATCCTGTTGTTAATTCGATTTCCAAAAGGATATGGGGCTCCTATGGTCTATCAGAAGTTTTATCTTCTGAAAATGGTTTCTACCTTTTCACTTTTGATTCTGTTGATCGCGCCACTAATGTTCTGGAAAGAGCCCCATGGCACATGGCAAACAGACCTTTAGTGCTTAAACGTTGGCAACCGAACATGCAATTTTTGAAAGACGATTTGGTCAAAGTTCCAGTATGGGTTAGGTTGTATAATGTTCCTCTTGAGTATTGGACTATTAAGGGGCTGAGTTGTATAGCGAGTGCTATTGGGGTTCCCCTTCATGCTGATCGTACTACATTGTTGCGTAAAAGGCTTAGCTACGCAAGAGTTTGCGTTGAGATTGATGCTTCTAAGACAATGGTTAAAGAATACAACCTTCGTTGTCCAAATGGGGTATTCGTAACAATATCAACTGATTATGAATGGATACCGTCAAGGTTCAATAACTGCAACATCTTTGGACACACCACAGCGATATGTACTACTAATAAAATTGCTCATCCTACAGTGGTGGCAGAGGGTGCGAGGAAAGTAGGAGCTGTGATCTCTAAATCTGTGGATAACAAACAGAATCAGTTTCAATGGCAGGTAGTTGTTAAACGAAATAAGGGTTCTGTAAGTGGTGAGAATGGTCCGTGTGCATCTAAAGTGCATAAGAATGAGAATGAGAATGGTTGCTCAACATCTGGGATACATACGTCTGATTGTAATGATCATGTGACATCAGATGTGTGCAATGTTATTTGCCATGATGACAAAACTCCAACCTATCCTAATGTTTTGAGAGACATGGAGCAGGAGGAAGGGGCTACATGTACTGCTTTAGATCAAACAATGGGAGGTGATATAAATGGAGAACGAAATGAGAAGGAGCCGACGCCACTGATCCCGACAAGTCCACAAACTCCGAATTCCACCAATGGGAAAACTGTTAATCAGTCAGCTATTAAGGCTGGCGACTCTCTGGAGAAAAAGAAAAAAGGTTAAAAGAAGAATAAGAAATCTAGCTCCCCGCGGGGTGGCACGTCAAGGTAACCTTTATGTTACTGTTTGTACTCCTCTCTATTTTCTTATGATGATTGGATGTTGGAATGTTAGAGGTTTGAATGACCCCATAAAGCATTCAGAATTGCGTCGGCTAATCCATCAAGAGAGGATGGTTTTTTTTGGTTTGGTTGAAACTCAGGTTAGAGAAAAGAATAAAGATAATATTGCTAATCTTCTTTTGCGTAATTGGTTCTTCTTGTACAATTATGATTTCTCTTCCCGTGGTCGTATTTGGGTTTGTTGGAATGCTGATGTGGTGAAGGTGGATGTCTGCGGTATGTCAGACCAGGCTATCCATGTTTCTGTCACTATATTAGCTACCAATATTTGTTTTAATACTTCAATCATTTATGGAGACAATAATGCATCCTTACGTGAGACATTATGGTCTGATATAGTGAGTCGTAGTGATGAATGGGAGTCAACCCCATGGATTCTTATGGGTGACTTTAATGCTATCCGCAATCCATCAGAAAGGTCAGGAGGGTCTTCTACGTGGGATGGTCAGATGGACAGGTTGGAAACATGTATTCGAGATGCGAAAGTGGATGATCTTCGATATTCTGGTATGCATTATACATGGACGAACCAATGTATTGAGAATCTGATTATGCGAAAACTAGATAGAGTGCTTGTGAATGAGAAGTGGAGTCTGCACTTCCCATTGTCAGAAGCGAGATTCTTGCCTGCTGGTATGTTAGATCATTCTCCCATGGTGGTAAAGGTTACTGGAAATGTTCAGAACATAAAGAAACCATTCAGATTCTTCGGATTATGTGGATGGATCATGACGAGTTCATGCCCTTGGTGAAGAAGTATGGGATCAGCATTCGGGGGGTTGTCCAATGTATCAGTTGTGTTGCAAAAACTAAGGAAACTAAGCAGGAACTTAAACATTTCAATAAGACTCACTTCTCCAAATATTTCAGATAGAGTTAAAGATGCAAAAGATCACATGGATAAGGCTCAACAGGAGCTGCATACAGCGCCTGAGAACCCAACTTTACGCATGCAAGAAAGAGATGCTGTTCGTAACTATGCTTCTATCGTCAGGGCGGAAGAGAGTTTTTTCAAACAAAAGGCAAGGATTCAATGGCTTAGCTTGGGGGATCAGAATACTAACTACTTGATGCGAACCTCGTGATCACGTGGTCACGCAACCCACACACAAAGACCAATTCCCGGAAAGCCAAGTAAATCAGGTTTGATAGGAGTGTGACACAAAGATAACTTGTACCTAGGCACTAGCACTATTGGAAACGTAAACCCCCACCCAATGAATATTGATTCGCGAACGAGAAGTATAAGGATGACGCCACGAAGCTAGTTGTTCTTCGATAAGTCGTTTTCAGTTCTTTAGAGAACCATGGAAGGGAGATTATCTCACCAACACACACACACAAAGTGCGGCAAACAAGAAGTTTTATTAATCTGAAGTTGTCTTCCCTACATGTCTAGTTATGCCCTTATTTATAGTGAATGCAAACTAAAATAAACCCTAATGGACCCCTTATGTGGACTTATATGATGCCCACTTACAATTAAACCCAAATAATATAAATAAACCCTAAACTAAGAAGAAAATAACAATAAAATAAATAAATCCGAATTTAATATCCTAAATATGATAGGATCAGATTTGTAGCCCTTTAGAAGTCCTATATAAGCTAGGAGAATCAAATCTGAAGGTAGAATTAGTTCTGAAATCTTCTTTCCTTTTTGTAGCTAGGATGAATAAGGAATCCTTGTAAGAAAAGGATTCTGAAACATTTATGAATCCTTGCCACACTTGGAAACTATGTTGAAGCCCATTAAAAATCTTTGTAGAACTAGGAGATTCCCAAAATAAGCTGCCGCATCCTTTTAGGAAAAGAATTCTAGCCAAATAGGAAGTCCACAAGTCAAAAGGAAGTAAATAACAAAACCCGTACAACCTCTGTTGACCCGTGTTTGGATGCCTTGCCGAACTCCGATTGACATGATATTTTAACCCAAGGTACGAAAACATGTTAGGAGCCTCCACGAACAATTTCAGCCCGATCCAACGGTAGGATTGAGAATTATAACTATTCCCGTAAAACTGGATAGTTGCGCATTTTACGTCAAAATCCGAATTTGACCTTACCTGGATCGTATCATTCCCTCTCTCTTCAAGATGATTCGTCCTCGAATCACCAACAAGTTGAATGGACAATTCCTTAGCCTCATGTTGAAGCCTTTGGAATTCTTTTCTTGCCAACAACCGTCGCCAACAACTTTGGATGAAAGTAGCACCCGTTCTCTTTTGTATTTCATCATTACAACATTTTTTTCTCCTCTCTTTTTGAAGCTTGCTGGGCATTGACTGCTGCCTTTAACACATCAAGTTCTTGCTTCATCTCTCCGAGAATACGAGATAGACTCTTGGATTCTTTTTTTAGAACACCAGTCTCTTTATTTCTGTCCCTTTGATACCACCTCTCCTTTTGAATCCTCCTTTTCTTTTGCCATAACAACTCATCAAAATACATCAAATCCCTTCGGTTTCTAGGCTGCCGAAAACCTTCCCGATAGCCTATGGTCTCATCCTTAAAACCACCATCACCATTATCATCAACATCCTCCTCAAAATCCTCATAATCATCCCACTTTGGCCTTTCAGCCCCACTGCCATGGTATGATTTCAATTCAGCACCAACCTTCCTCACATCTTGGGTACATGTTCCAGCCATGTTACCATGTATTGCCACCTTCTCAAGTCTGTCACACACGTTCCCCATCATGAAATTCATTCTTTCCATCATCTTCATCATGGCTTGCATTTGGAATTTAAGTTCTACATCGGGAGGGCGCGGTGTGTTGTTTTGATCTGATATGATAGTACCTTGCGGTTCTTGCGAAACTAAAACCAACACCAAATAAAACCAACTTGGCAGCGCAATCCAAATATATATATGACTCAAGAAGCAATAAAAACCAGAAAACAAGCAAAAAAAAGACTGAGATGATAGTCTCGCGAGTAGCAAGCGAATCTATCTGAAATACAAACGAAACTGAAGACTCGAATAACAATAGAAACGAAATATGAAAAATATGATTAAAAAACACCCAAATATGTTGGATATGATAAAAATAAACTGCAAGAAGCGAAAACAACAGAAAGAAAGCAAATTTCAAAAGTTGACGCAAAACAGACTCGTTTACGACGAGTTAAGTCCGGATCTGGAACCTAAGGTCAATGATGTCTAATTGAGCTAAAATTTCAGATATAGTGCTCTACCAACCCAAATAGACAGAATATAAAATTTTAGCAATTTACGATAAGGTTTGATAGACTGACGCAAAAACGTTATGAATCAGACCTAATTAGACCCGAATTTGAAACCCAAAGAAAACGATATCCAATTGACCCCAAAATCAATATGTGGTGCGATTAGGGTCCCAGTAATAACAGAATCAAAATTGAGCTAATTCCGAGTTGATTTGGTCCAATTTGCCCTTGTTAAGTTTTTTACGGCAGAAACCAATAAACATCTTTTTAACGATTTTTTTTTTGTATTTTTTTTTTCAACTGATATATTTTGGACACTAAGGAATATTTGCGGAAACAACATGAACGAAAAATTTCAGAAGGATATAACCTGATTAATGGAGCCAAGCTCTGATACCAAATGATGCGAACCTCATGATCACGTGGTCACGCAACCCACAATCAAGATTGAGATCTGATCCCGGAAAGCCGAAATAGGTCTGATATGAGTGCGACACAATGAAAACCTGCCCCAAGGCACCAACACTATTGGAATGAGTAGAATGACGCCACGAAGCCAGTTAATCTTTGATAAGTCAGATTCAGTTCGTTCAAGAACTGAAGAATGCAAGAATCACTCTCACACGTTAAAACTGAAAAATTCAGAATAATAATCATCAAAGCTGCCGAAATTGTGGCTTACATGAGTTTAAATAGTTCTTGAAAAATTAACCCTAATGGACCTCTTATGTGGACTTATATGAGGTCCACTCAAAACTGGCCCAAAACCCTAAACTAAAAAGCCCATAACCTCATCCAAACAAGCCTTGGATCCTAGCTGAAAACAAACTATTAATTAAGCCCAAACATGAAAGAAAATAATAAAAATAAGTAACTGATGTGTCGTGAATGATTTGAAAATCAGCAACAATGATTCTAACGAAAATGGATGAAGGATGGGTCTGGTTGTGTTGTCTTTCTTTTTGTATTTAGGCTGGATTGTAGTGATTTAGGGTAAATAAGATGGAGGATAGACTAGAATGATACTTTGATAAGTCGATCTGGACGCCACAAAGATCAATCTAGGATTTCGACGCCACACTCTTTGTGATTGAAGAGTGATAAGTCAGGTAGGGTTCTTCACAAAACGAATTTGGAAGAACAACTCTTAATTCTCTTAATTAAGTTTTCAAATCTTGGCCAAATGTGTTTATTTCATATTCTGATACATATTTATCTTTGGAACATCCCTCCAAAGTTAGGTGAATTCAACATGACAGAAGTCAAGCCTAAAAACTAGACTTTTAATAAACCAAGTAGACAAATTTAACTAACACACGTTTTTTGTTGACATTTCTAAAACATATGCAGACGAAATTTAAAACAACCATAACTTTTGACACAAAAGTCCAATTCACTCATGGTTGGACAATATAGAAAGATCACGTTCTGAACTTGAATTTTACCTACATAAATCTTGTTTTCACATGCATTGGATGACTTCAAATTCGGGTTCAAATCCATCTATTGTTCTGACCGTAAACAACATCAATTCCTTCACTTGCATTATCAATCCAAATACAAGTAGCCCAGCATGAAAAGAACCATTAAGGGCTTTTCCCATCTCCAAGTTCCAATTGTAGGCAAATAAGCACCCTTGAACCAATTTCAAACTGATTGCTAATTTTTAACTCCAACGCAGCTTCAATCATTGCAATTTGATTCGTCAAGGCCCGTTGTAGTTGTTTCGCTCTCGCTCTTGTCATTGGACCATCTGAATCCTCTTGCATATTAGATTTAGCTTTACGAGATGGATTATAATTCCCATGATGCACATCAGTAACTTGTCATTAAATACCACCAGCCCTTCTTTCCTTGTGTAGCTAGGATGAATAAGGAATCCTTATAAGAAAAGGATTCTGAAACATTAATGAATCCCTGCCACATTAGGAGATTATATTGCAACTCATTAAATATCCTTGTGGAACTAGGAAATTCCCAAAACCAGCTCCCACATCCTTGGAGGAAAAGAATCCTAATCAAATAGGAAGTCCACAAGTCAAAAGGAAGTAAATAACAAAATTCGTACAGCCTCTGTTGACCAGTATTGGGGTGCCTTCCCGAACTCCGATTGACCTGCAATTTTAGCCCAAGGTAGTAAGATATGTCTGGAGAGTCCACATAAAATATTAGCCCGATCCAACCGTCGGATTGAGAATTATGACTGTTGCCGTAAACCTGGACTGTTGCGCTTTTTACGCCAAAATCCGAATCTGACCTTACTTGGGTCGTATCACAGGGCTGAACCGTATCATCTTCCTTCTCTTCTTTATTATTGTTGTTGTTTTTATTATTATTATTATTATTATCTATTCATAAACTCAGTATATAGGCTGGAAACCTGTGACCCGATCTTTTAGATCATTCTCAAGTATAACAACGCCACGTACTGAGTATTATTATTATTATTATTATTATTATTACTAGTACTACTATTGTTATTATTATCGTTATTATTGTTATTGTTGTGTTGTTATTTATAATTTATACAATTAACCTCTCTGTGGTTCGACCCCGGTCTTGCCGGGTTATTTATTACTTCGACACTCCTGCACTTGGGAGAAGACATCAAGCTTTTGGTCGTGTCAAAGGTTCATGTTGAGTTTACACCATACTTATTCTTACACCATTAGTGTAACCTTTTCACCTTGACATAATAAACTTAGCTAAACATAATGACGAAGAGAAATATAAATAAACAAAACAAGAACATAAATAAGATACAAGTTAACTAAGGAAAGGAAAGAAAATGAAAAGCATAAACAAGATATTAATGAAAGCAAAACTTAAAAATTACAAAAAATATAAAGAGAGAAACAAAGAGCATGAACTTGATCTGAACAACCAAGCCTCCAAATGCATGGCAAATACCTCCTTTTATAGGCCAAAATTCAGAATTATTGATTTGATGACTAATTGTTGAGTGGGTGGCCAACTCTTGACTTTGTGAAAATCCTTATCTTCTTGTCTGAATAAAACGAAAATGCCAGCATCAGAACTGGGTCCACTTGAAAACATGAAAGTTACAAAAAATTGTCTTAAAAAATCTGTGTAAACATTTGAGGTCACTTGGACTTCTAGAACTCTAGATATGGTGATGTGCATCATGGGAATTATAATCCATCTCGTAAAGCTAAATCTAATATGCAAGAGGATTCAGATGGTCCAATGACAAGAGCGAGAGCGAAACAACTACAACGGGCCTTGACAAATCAAATTGCAATGATTGAAGCTGCGTCGGAGTTAAAAATTAGCAATCAGTTTGAAATTGGTTCAAGGGTGCTTATTTGCCTATAATTGGAACTTGGAGATGGGAAAAGCCCTTAATGGTTCTTTTCATGTTGGGCTACTTGTATTTGGATTGATAATGCAAGTGAAGGAATTGATGCTGTTTATGGTCAGAACAGTAGATGGATTTGAACCCGAATTTGAAGTCATCCAATGCATGTGAAAACAAGATTTATGTAGGTAAAATTCAAGTTCAGAACGTGATCTTTCTATATTGTCCAACCATGAGTGCATTGGACTTTTGGCCAAAATTGAAAAACTTAATTCAGAGAATTAAGAGTTGTTCTTCCAAATTCGTTTTTGTTAAGAACCCTGCCTGACTTATCACTCTTCAATCACAAAGAGTGTGGCGTCGAAATCCTAGACTGATCTTTGTGGCGTCCAGATCGACTTATCAAAGTATCATTCTAGTCTATCGTCCATTTTATTTACTTTCAAATCACTACAATCCAGCCTAAATACCAAAAGAAAGACAACACAACCAGACCCATCCTTCATCCATTTTCATTAGAATCATTGTTGCCGATTTTGAATCATTCACGACACATCATCTGGTATCAGAGCATCAGTTGCGATCTAAGACAGGAGCCAAAAACAAGAAGAAGAAGAAGAAGAAAGGTTTGCTGGAATTGAGGTTGACAGACTTAACTATGACTGGAGATAAAGAAGATTTGCCAAGAGGGTTAAGTTTGGAACAAGCACAGGTCATGGGCTTACAACGATCTCATGCTGAGATTCGGGATGAGATGACTGGAATTCGTGAACAGTTGAATACCCTTATGCAAAGGATGCAAAGAAATAATTTGCAACCCCAACCGAGACAAGCACTTAGGGTGCCACGAAATGATATTATAGAAGTTGACGAAGATCCAAATGGGGATGATGAGGCTGATGATAGGGTCAGACCAAGAAGGCAGAATTATAATCCTCCTAATGGTCTCAAACTTAAGATTCCACCGTTTAGAGGAAGTAGTTCACCTGAGGAATACTTGGAGTGGATTCAGAAGGTTGAACAGGTGTTTGAATGGTATGAATATTCTGAAGAAAGGAAGTGCAAGGTGGCAGCACTTGAGTTTACAGATTATGCTCTTTTATGGTGGGAAAACGTAAAGATTCAGAGGAGAAGGGATGGACAGGAGGAGATTGCAACATGGGCAACTATGAAAAGAGTGATGAAGAAGAGATTTGTTCCTGATTACTATAAACAGGAGCTATACATCAGACTTCAAACTTTGCGACAGGGATCTTTGAGTGTGGAAGAGTATGTGAAAGAGTTTGAATTGCTACTGATTCGATGTGAATTGATGGAACCTCAAGAGCAAACAATAGCTAGATTTCTTGGAGGGTTGAGGAAGGATATAGCTAATGTTGTTGAGTTACAACCGTACATCTTCCTTGAGGAAGTTATAAAGCTTGCAACCCGAGTAGAGAGGCATCAGAGACGAGGAGGTGTCCGAACTAGTGTAACTACGTCAAGCGCGACAAGGGCTGTTTCAATGCCTACACGAACATGGAGCACACCTAAACGAGATGAGAAGGTGGAGTTTAGCAAGGGGAATACCAGTTCTGATTCTTTGAAGGGAAAGGAGAAGGTGACAGAACCTCAACACCCTAGGAGGTCTCGGGACATCAAGTGCTTCAAGCGCTTGGGACATGGGCATATTGCTTCGGAATGTCCAAATAAAAGGGTGATGATTTTGCATGGGGATCATGGAGAGCTGATCAGTGGAGATGAGGTTGAAACTGAAGACGAAGATGAGGTACAAGTGGCTGAACAAGAAGAGGATTTCGAACCAGTGAAGGGAGATTTGTTGGTTGTTCAACGGGTTCTGAATGCACAAATTGACGTTAGTGATGAGCAACGCGAGAACATCTTTCATACTCGATGTCAGATTCGAGATAAGGTGTGCGGGATGATCATTGATAATGGAAGTTGCACTATTGTTGCGTCAACTACCTTGGTGGAGAAATTGGGTTTAAATACCCTTCCACATCCCAGACCCTATAGTTTGCGATGGCTGAATGAGAATGGGGAGATTCGAGTGACAAAGCAAGTTCGTGTACCTTTTTCCATTAAAACCTATCACGACGAGGTTTTATGTGACGTTGCACCAATGTCAGCTAGCCATTTGTTGCTGGGTCGTCCATGGAAGTTTGATAAGGATGTGACCTACAATGGACGAAAGAACACTTATTCTTTTATGCTAAATGGAAAGAAGGTGAACTTGTTACCACTAAGTTCTCAACAAGTTAGAGAGGATCAGTTACGAAGCCAACAAAAGGAGGTGACATCACGAAAGGAGCTGTTGTTAGCCAAAAAAGGAGACATCAAACAAGCATTAGCCACAACAGGGATTGTTTTCATGGTCTGGGCAAAGCAACTACTACAAGTAGAAGGATTGGACTTACCAAGACAGATTAAGGAATTACTTGAAGAATTTAAAGATGTGTTTCCAGATGAATTACCTAAAGGATTACCACCTATTCGTGGTATTGAGCATCAAATTGATTTGGTGCCGGGAGCTTCACTTCCTAATAGACCAGCATACAGATGTAATCCAGAGGAAGCGAAAGAGATTCAAAGGCAGGTCGGTGAGCTCTTAGAGAAGGGTTATGTGCGAGAATCATTTAGTCCATGTTCCGTACCTACTTTGCTTGTACCGAAGAAAGATGGTACCATGAGGATGTGCATGGACAGCCGCGCTATCAACAAAATAACAGTTAAGTATCGATTTCCTATACCCAGACTTGATGATTTGCTTGATGAGTTGCATGGTGCTGCATTGTTTTCTAAAGTCGATTTGATGAGTGGTTATCACCAAATTAGAATGAAAGAGGGAGATGAATGGAAAACAACATTTAAAACTAAAAAGGGGTTATATGAATGGATGGTAATGCCGTTTGGGTTATCTAATGCGCCTAGTACATTTATGAGGCTTATGAATCATGTTTTGAGGAAGTATATTGGGTTGTTTGTTGTAGTATATTTTGACGACATCTTGGTGTATAGCAAGACCTTTGATGATCATGTGAAGCATCTTAGAGTTGTGTTTGAGACTTTGCAAGATTCTAAGTTGTATGGGAAACTCACAAAGTGTTACTTCTGTAAAAAAAGTGTCGTGTTTCTTGGATATATTATCTCTAGCAGGGGAGTTAGAGTTGATGAGGAGAAAATTGAGGCAATTCGAGACTGGCCAAAACCTGCTAGTATCACTGATGTGAGGAGTTTCCGTGGTTTAGCTTCTTTCTAGAGGCGATTTGTGAAAGACTTCAGCTCTATTGTTGCTCCTATGACAGAATGCTTGAAAAAAGGGAAGGAGTTTAGATGGAGTGAAGATGCGCAAAAAGCTTTCGAGCTAATTAAGGAAAAGTTGTGTACAGCTCCAGTTTTAGCACTTCCAGACTTTGCTAAAACATTCGAAATAGAGTGCGATGCTTCTGGGGTTGGAATTGGTGCTGCTTTGATGCAAGAAAAGAGACCGATTGCATTCTTCAGTGAAAAGTTAAATGGAGCGCGTTTGAACTACTCTATTTACGACAAGGAGTTCTATGCTTTGATTCGGGCTCTGGAGGTATGGCAGCACTACTTGTTGCCTAAAGAATTTGTTATACATACTGATCATGAAGCCTTGAAGTATCTTAAGGGGCAAAACAAGTTGAATCGAAGACATGCTAAATGGGTGGAGTTCATGGAGTCATTTCCTTATGTCATAAAGTACAAGAAAGGGCAAGTTAATGTGGTTGCTGATGCTCTTTCTAGGAGGTACGCACTGATCTCTATGTTGAATGCAAGGCTGATGGGTTTTGAACAGGTGAAGGATCAGTATGCCAATGATTCCTACTTTGCTAATGTGGTTGTCGAATGTGCAAAGGGAGCTTGTGATGGGTTCTTTATGCATGAAGGTTACTTGTTCAAAATGGGCAGAATGTGTATTCCCTCAGGTTCGTTACGGGAGTTGCTTGTGCGAGAGGCTCATAGTGGTGGTCTTAGTGGTCATTTTAGGGAGAAGAAGACTTATGAGCTGCTGAAAGAACATTTTTTTTGGCCCAGCATGTTACGGGATGTACACAAGGTGATTGAAAGATGTGCTATTTGCAAGAGAGCTAAAGGTAAAGAGAATGCGTATGGACTCTATATGCCACTGCCTATTCCAGAGCAACCATGGATGGACATTAGCATGGACTTTGTACTTGGACTACCGAGAACACAACGTGGGAAGGATTCAATAATGGTGGTGGTTGATCGATTCTCCAAAATGTCCCATTTCATTCCTTGTACGAAAACTGACGATGCAGTACATGTTGCTGATTTGTTCTTTCAAGAGATTGTTCGTTTGCATGGAATTCCTAAAAGCATTGTCTCTGATCGTGATACAAAGTTCTTAAGCCACTTTTGGAAGACTCTTTGGAGGAAACTTGGAACAAAGTTACTTTTCAGTACGGCATGTCATCCACAAACTGATGGATAAACTGAGGTAGTAAACCGAACTTTATCTTCTTTGTTACGAGCTGTTATACATAAGAATTTGAAGAGTTGGGATACTTGTTTGCCGATTGTGGAGTTTGCATATAATCGTAGTGTGCATGGGGCTACAAAATTTTCACCATTTGAGGTTGTCTACGGCTTTAATCCTTGTGTTCCTATTGATCTTGTTCATATTCCAATTGATGAGAGGACATCTATGGATGGAATTAGAAAGGCAGAATTGATGAAGAAACTACATGAGCAGGTTCGACTACATATTGAGGAGAAAACAACAAAGTATGCTAAACAAGCTAACAAGGGGCGAAAGATGGTCAGGTTTGAACCTGGAGATCTTGTTTGGATTCATATTAGCAAGGGAAGATTTCCAAGCAAACGTAAGTCCAAGTTGATGCAAAGAGCTGACGGTCCATTTCGTATTATAGAGAAGGTGAATGACAATGCGTATAAGGTAGATCTTCCTGGTGATTACAACGTATCAGCTACTTTTACGAGATACAATACACTGTAGCTACGAAACCCAGTTTACGAGAAAAGTTGACGAAACTTTTGCCATGCCAAGAGACAGTGGCCAATCGAATCCATTCATCCAAGCTTTTTTTCATTCTTGGAATGTCGCATCTGTCACAAACATTCCACCATAATGCCTTCGTAAAGGAGCATTCAAAGAACAAGTGATTGTGATCTTCATTATTGCGGAGACAGAGTGAGCACCTATTGGGACCATGAATACCAAACCGATGAAGTCTATCCTGCGTTGAGAGTTTTCGTTGGATAGCCACCCAAATAAGAAATGCATGTCTTGGGACAGCATTCTTGAACCACACGATGTCATGCCAATCAACCATTTGATGGTGAATTCTTAGTTGTTCCCAAGCTACTTTGACCGAGAAACTCTGATTTGGCGAATCCAACCAAACAATCTCATCCTTTTGCCCCTTAGGAGTAGATGTGGAAGGAATAGCTTCTATAATGGGGTGCCAGCCAATAGCATGAGTGATAGGAATTCTCCATTCTAAGTTATTAATCAGCACGTTCACTCTCGCGTTGTGTTCCATACCTGAATCATAGATGAAACGTTCACCGTAGGTATCAGCGAGCGGGCTGTGAGGATGCCAATTGTCAAACCATAGAGAGGTTGTCATTCCATCTCCGATGATGTGCTTCATCTTCGGCCATGCTAAGGATCTGAGCTTTAGAATCTTTCCCCAAGCCCAAGAGCAGCTTCCTGGCGCCTTGATTGTCCAGAAATTCCTACCTCGCAAGAGATTGGATCTGATCCAAGTAGACCAGATTGAGTCATTTGAGTCATTGCACAAGTTCCAAATATGTTTCAACAAGGCAATCTTGTTCCATTCTGCTATCCTTTTTATGCCTAGCCCCCCCTTCTTTTTTGGAAGACATACCTGATCCCAAGCCACTTTAGCCCTCGTAGTGCTCATATCTGAACCTGACCAAAGAAAGGATCTCATAATTTGCTCAACATTTTTCACTACTTCCCCAGGTAATAGGAATAGAGATGCCCAATAGACCTGGATGGAGAATAAGACTGAGTTAATCAGTTGTACTCGCCCTGCGAAAGAGAGTGTTCTGCAGGTCCAATGTCGAACTTTGGCGGTAATTCGATCCACGAGGCCCTTACAATTAACAACCTTTAGTCTGGACGAGATAAGAGGCACTCCCAAATATTTCATAGGAAGTTCCCCCTCTCTATACCCAAGAATACTGATAATCTGTTCCCTCTCAGCACCTAACGAACCGCTCAAGAAGATGTCACTTTTGTTTGGATTTGGATATAGACCTGATAGAACCTGAAACTCTGTGAGTATATTTTTTATCATACGAATTGAATGTACATCCCCTTTGCTGAATATCATCAAGTCGTCGGCAAAGCAAAGATGAGAAATTATGTCCTTCTTGCATCTCCAGTGGAACTTGAAGTTTTGGTTGGCACTCATATTGAAGAACAGCCCTAACAGGATTTCCATGCATAGGACAAACACATATGGAGATAATGGATCACCTTGTCTTAGCCCTCTCCCCCCTTGGAAGTAACCCGCAAGTTCACCGTTGACGTTGATTAAGAATTGACATGATGTAACACAAACCATGATCCAATCAATGATTGTTCTAGGGAATCCCATTTTTATCAACGTAGCATCAACGAAATCCCACCGAACAGAGTCATAAGCCTTCATCAGGTCTACTTTCATAGCACAACGAGCAGGACCCGTAGTTGTATGATAGCCTTTCATTAGTTCCTGAGACAAAAGAATATCGTCGCTGATTCTCCGTCCAGAGATAAAAGCTGTTTGATACGGACCTACTAAGGATGGTAAAACAACTTTCATTCTCCCTGCTAGAATCTTCGCGATGCATTTGTATACTGTATTGCAACAAGATATAGGACGAAAATCTGTCAACCTCGTAGGATTAGCAACTTTAGGGATAAGGGAAATGGATGTAGCATTCATTTCTTTAAGCATTCTACGAGTCTGGAAGAAGGAGCTAATAGCGTTGATTACATCTTCCCCCACTATGTGCCACATTCTTTTGAAGAAACCTGCGTTGAAGCCATCCGGACCAGGAGCTTTGTTGTTTTTCAAACTAAACATAGCATGTTTAATCTCCTCTCTTGTTACATCTTGTGCTAGTACATGCTATTAAGTTGACAACAGTTTGTAATTAATGCCGATTGCATCACTTCCTCGTTCAGGACCCTAGGCATCTGTTTCACTCCCAATACACGCTAGAAGTATGCAATTACTTCTGATTTGACTGCCTCGTGTCCTTCAGCGACTTCTCCATCCTCCCTTATAACCGAGAGAAGCTTATTTCTATTATGTCTACCATTTACTGATTTGTGAAAGTAGCTAGTATTCTGATCCCCCAAGCTAAGCCATTGTATCCTTGCCTTTTGTCTGAAAAAACACTCTTCCGCCCTGACAGTAGTAGCATAGTTACGAACAGCATCTCTTTCTCGCATACGCAATGTTGGATCCTCAGGCGCTGTATGCAGAGCTTGTTGAGCCTTATCCATGTGATCTTTTGCATCTTTGACTCTATCGGAAATATTGGAGAAGTGAGTCTTATTGAAATGTTTAAGTTCCTGCTTTAGCTTCCTTAGTTTGCAACACAGTTGATACATTGGACAACCTCCCGAATGCTGATCCTATACTTTCTTCACCAAGGGCATGAACTCGTCATGATCCATCCACATATCGAAGAATCTGAATGGTTTCTTTATGTTCTGAACATTGCCAGTGACTTTTACCACCATGGGAGAATGATCTGACATACCAGCAGGCAAGAATCTCGCTTCCGACAATGGGAAGCGCATATTCCACTTCTCATTCACAAGCACTCTATCTAGTTTCCGCATAATCATATTCTCAGGACATTGGTTCGTCCAAGTATAATGCATACCTGAATACCGAAGATCATCCACTTTCGCTTCACATATACATGTTTCCAATCTGTCCATATGACCAGCCCACGTAGAAGACCCTCCTAACCTCTCTGACTGGTTGTGGATAGCATTAAAGTCACCCATAAGAATCCATGGGGTTGACTCCCATCCATCACTACGACTCACAATATCAGACCATAAAGCCTCATGTACGGATGCATTATTGTCTCCGTAAATGATTGAAGTATTAAAACAGAAATTGGTAGCTAATATCATGACAGAAACATGGATAGCCTGGTCTGACATTCCCAGAACATCCACCTTCACCAAATCAGCATTCCAACAAACCCAAATACGACCACGACAAGAGAAATCATAATTATACAAGAATGACCAATTACGCAGAAGAAGTTGCGAAACATTATCTTTATTCCTGTCTCTAACCCGAGTTTCAACCAAACCAAAAAAAACCATCCTCTCTTGATGGATGAGCTGACGCAGTTCTGAATGCTTTATGGGATCATTCAAACCTCTAACATTCCAACATCCAATAATCATAGGGAAATAGAGAGGAGTACCAAACATCAACACACTGATTACCTTGACTTGCCCCCCTCGAGGAGCCAGATTTCTTACTCTTCTTTGAAAAGCCTGGAGAACCCGTTTTCTTTTTTTCTAGAGAGTCTCTAGCCTTGCTAGCTAACTGATTAATAAAAGTTTCCCCGTCAGAAGAAATCGGCTAGTTCCTAGTAATCAAAGCGTTAAAATAGAAAAACAATTTGCAATTCCATAAAGCAAGACATTCATCATTCAACTTACTTTAATTTATCCAGATAAACAAACTCTCATTAAATTCATATATATGCTCAATACCTCTTAAACAAGATATTAATAAACCTTTCTTTTGTGCTCAAAATATCAACATAAAATTATAGGGCTTTACTTTGAAGAAAAAAAAAATTTGTTCTAATATTTAAGGTTAACTTCCTTAGGTTGGGATTATTATTTTCATTTTATTTTTATTTAATTGTATGCATATACAACTTGAAACACAATGTATCTTTAACCCATGTAACGAGTTTTAGGCTAATGACTCCCAGACCAGTTGGTCTTAGGGCATTAGGTGTTGAGACACCCCTACTGATGCGGACCAGCCCAGAAACACCAGCAAGGACCCATTACATGTTCCAAATGGACCAATGACTCGGTCCAAGACAAAAACATTGAAAGACGCATTGAATGCATTGGTTTTGAAGGTTTCCACCAAGTCAGAATTGGAAGGTCCATTGGAGTATCAAGAGGAGATCCTAGTACATCTTATCCATGTGCAACAGGGGTCCAATACAACCTTATTTGGGCCATGAGATAAGGGTTTTATTTTATTTTGTTAGCTACAGCCCAAGGCTTGTTTGGGCTTAATTCATACTTTGTTTTAAGCTAGGATCCAAGGCTTGTTTGGATTAAGTTATGGGCTTTTCATTTTAGGGTTTTGGGCCAGTTTTGAGTGGACCTCATATAAGTCCACATAAAGGGTCCATTAGGGTTAACTTTTCAAGAACTATTTAAACTCATGTGGGCCAAAATTTCAGCAGCTTTGATGATTATTATTCTGAATTTTTCAATTTTAACGTGTGAGAGTGATTCTTGCATTCTTCAATTCTTGAACGAACTAAATCTGACTTATCGAAGATTAACTGGCTTCGTGGCGTCATTCTACTCATTCCAATAGTGTTGGTGCCTTGGGGCAGGTTTTCATTGTGTTGCACTCATATCAAACCTATTTCGGCTTTCTAGGATCAGATCTCAATCTTGATTGTGGGTTGCGTGACCAGGTGATCACGAGGTTCGCATCAGTTGGTATCAGAGCTAGGCTCTGAAACAAGGTCATATCATTCTGTTCTTCGTGTCTGTGTCATCTAAGCAAAAAAAAAAAGTTTATATTTCATCTTGTTACTGTCTCTAATCATATCAGTTTGTTAAAAAGAAAAAAAAAAATCAGAAAGAAATAGAGAAAAGAGTGATTAGTTGAAATTTGAAGGATCATTCAATTTTTGCCGCAGAAACACAAATCTTGGTGAACCATAAGCAAACCACCTCGGAATAATTTAAACTTCATATTCAGTATATATTGGGGGTGGGATCGCATGTAATATCAAAGTTGGGCTTATTCTGATATTATTTGCTTGAGGTTTTAATTCGAGTTTCAATTCTGCCGCAAAACACTACTCTTAGTGAACCCTAGGTAAAACAACTTGGAATCTATTGAAACTTTATATTATGAGTATTGGGTATGCAATTGCACCATATATTAAATTTGGGATTATTTTGATATCGATTTCTGGAGGTTTTAATTGGAGGTTCAATTCTGTTGCAAACTGATCATACAAGGGGTTTGGGTACCTAGACATAAGAGAACGACCTATAAATTGAATATTAGTGTTTTCATAGTCTTGTATTACCAAATATGGAATTTGAGGTCATTTCGAGATCATTTGGTCTGGGTTTCAATTCTGTTACGTAAAAATTGCGTAATAGGATAGATTTGCGTCAAGTTTGAGAACATGATCTATACTGTTTAGGTTTGTCTTAATCTTTTTATTTCTATTATATTTGGGTTATCTAGGAGTCAAGTAATTGTTTTCGCTAATATTCGCTTTTGTTTTATTTCTATTATATTTGGGTTATCTAGGAGAACACTTTTGGCCAAGATTTGAAAACTTAATTCAGAGAATTAAGAGTTGTTCTTTCAAATTCGTTTTGTGAAGAACCCTACCTGACTTATCACTCTTCAATCACAAAGAGTGTGGCATCGAAATCCTAGATTGATCTTTGTGGCGTCCAGATCGACTTATCAAAGTATCATTCTAGTCTATCCTCCATCTTATTTACCTTAAATCACTACAATCCAGCCTAAATACCAAAAGAAAGACAACACAACCAGACCCATCCTTCATCCATTTTCGTTAGAATCATTGTTGCTGATTTTCAAATCATTCACGGCACATCATCTGGTATCAGAGCATCAGTTGTGATCTAAGACAGGAGCCAAAAACAACAACAAGAAGAAGAAAGGTTTGCTGGAATTGAGGTTGACAGACTTAACTATGGCTGGAGATAAAGAAGATTTGCCAAGAGGGTTAAGTTTGGAACATGCACAGGTCATGGGCTTACAACGATCTCATGCTGAGATTCGGGATGAGATGACTGGAATTCGTGAACAATTGAATACCCTTATACAAAGGATGCAAAGAAATAATTTGCAACCCCAACCGAGGCAAGCACTTAGGGTGCCACGAAATGATATTATAGAAGCTGACGAAGATCCAAATGGGGATGATGAGGCTGATGATAGGGTCAGACCAAGAAGGCAGAATTATAATCCTTCTAATGGTCTCAAACTTAAGATTCCACCGTTTAGAGGAAGTAGTTCACCTGAGGAATACTTGGAGTGGATTCAGAAGGTTGAAAAGGTGTTTGAATGGTATGAATATTCTGAAGAAAGGAAGTGCAAGGTGGCAGCACTTGAGTTTACAGATTATGCTCCTTTATGGTGGGAAAACGTAAAGATTCAGAGGATAAGGGATGGAGAGGAGGAGATTACAACATGGGCAACTATGAAAAGAGTGATGAAGAAGAGATTTGTTCCTGATTACTATAAACAGGAGTTATACATAAGACTTCAAATGTTCCTGATTACTATAAACAGGAGTTATACATAAGACTTCAAACTTTGCGACAGGGATCCTTGACTGTGGAAGAGTATGTGAAAGAGTTTGAACTGCTACTGATTCGATGTGAATTGATGGAACCTCAAGAGCAAACAATAACTAGATTTCTTGGAGGGTTGAGGAAGGATATAGCTAATGTTGTTGCGTTACAACCGTACATCTTCCTTGAGGAAGTTATAAAGCTTGCAACCTGAGTAGAGAGGCAGCAGAGACGAGGAGGTGTCCGAACTAGTGTAACTACGTCAAGCGCGACAAGGGTTGTTTCTACGCCTACACGAACATGGAGCACACCTAAACGAGATGAGAAGGTGGAGTTTAGCAAGGGGAATACCAGTTCTGATTCTTTGAAGGGAAAGGAGAAGGTGACAGAACCTCAACACCCTAGGAGGTCTCGGGACATCAAGTGCTTCAAGCGCTTGGGACATGGGCATATTGCTTCGGAATGTCCAAATAAAAGGGTGATGATTTTGCATGGGGATCATGGAGAGCTGATCAGTGGAGATGAGGTTGAAACTGAAGACGAAGATGAGGTACAAGTGGCTGAACAAGAAGAGGATTTCGAACCAGTGAAGGGAGATTTGTTGGTTGTTCAACGGGTTCTGAATGCATAAATTGACGTTAGTGATGAGCAACGCGAGAACATCTTTCATACTCGATGTCAGATTCGAGATAAGGTGTGCGGGATGATCATTGATAATGGAAGTTGCACTATTGTTGCGTCAACTACCTTGGTGGAGAAATTGGGTTTAAATACCCTTCCACATCCCAGACCCTATAGTTTGTGATGGCTGAATGAGAATGGGGAGATTCGGGTGACAAAGCAAGTTCGTGTACCTTTTTCCATTAAAACCTATCACGACGAGGTTTTATGTGACGTTGCACCAATGTCAGCTAGCCATTTGTTGCTGGGTCGTCCATGGCAGTTTGATAAGGATGTGACCTACAATGGACGAAAGAACACTTATTCTTTTATGCTGAATGGAAAGAAGGTGAACTTGTTACCACTAAGTTCTCAACAAGTTAGAGAGGATCAGTTACGAAGCCAACAAAAGGAGGTGACATCACGAAAGGGGTTGTTGTTAGCCAAAAAAGGAGACATCAAACAAGCATTAGCCACAACAGGGATTGTTTTCATGGTCTAGGCAAAGCAACTACTACAAGTAGAAGGATTGGACTTACCAAGACAGATTAAGGAATTACTTGAAGAATTTAAAGATGTGTTTCCAGATGAATTACCTAAAGGATTACCACCTATTCGTGGTATTGAGCATCAAATTGATTTGGTGCGGGGAGCTTCACTTCCTAATAGACCAGCATACAGATGTAATCCAGAGGAAGCGAAAGAGATTCAAAGGCAGGTCGGTGAGCTCTTAGAGAAGGGCTATGTGCGAGAATCACTTAGTCCATGTTCCGTACCTACTTTGCTTGTACCGAAGAAAGATGGTACCATGAGGATGTGCATGAACAACCACGCTATCAACAAAATAACAGTTAAGTATCGATTTCCTATACCCAGACTTGATGACTTGCTTGATGAGTTGCATAGTGCTGCATTGTTTTCTAAAGTCGATTTGATGAGTGGCTATCACCAAATTAGAATGAAAAAGGGAGATGAATGGAAAACAACATTTAAAACTAAACAGGGGTTATATGAATGGATGGTAATGTCGTTTGGGTTATCTAATACGCCTAGTACATTTATGAGGCTTATGAATCATGTTTTGAGGAAGTATATTGGGTTGTTTGTTGTAGTATATTTTGATGACATCCTGGTGTGTAGCAAGACCTTTGACGATCATGTGAAGCATCTTAGAGTTGTGTTTGAGACTTTGCAAGATTCTAAGTTGTATGGGAAACTCACAAAGTGTTACTTCTGTAAAGAAAGTGTCGTGTTTCTTGGATATATTATCTCTAGCAGGGGAGTTAGAGTTGATGAGGAGAAAATTGAGGCAATTCGAGACTGGCCAAAACCTGCTAGTATCACTGATGTGAGGAGTTTCCATGGTTTAGCTTCTTTCTACAGGCGATTTGTGAAAGACTTCAGCTATATTGTTGCTCCTATAAACAGAATGCTTGAAAAAAGGGAAAGAGTTTAGATGGAGTGAAGATGCGCAGAAAGCTTTTGAGCTAATTAAGGAAAAGTTGTGTACTGCTCCAGTTTTAGCACTTCCAGACTTTGCTAAAACATTCGAAATAGAGTGCGATGCTTCCGGGGTTGGAATTGGTGCTGTTTTGATGCAAGAAAAGAAACCAATTGCATTCTTTAGTTCCTAAGGGGCAAAAGGATGAGATTGTTTGGTTGGATTCGCCAAATCAGAGTTTCTCGGTCAAAGTAGCTTGGGAACAACTAAGAATTCATCATCAAATGGTTGATTGGCATGACATCGTGTGGTTCAAGAATGCTGTCCCAAGACATGCATTTCTTCTTTGGGTGGCTATCCAACGGAAACTCTCAACGCAGGATAAACTTCATCGGTTTGGTATTCATGGTCCCAATAGGTGCTCACTCTGTCTCCGCAATAATGAAGATCACAACCACTTGTTCTTTGAATGCTCCTTTGCGAAAGCATTATGGTGGAATGTTTGTGATAGATGCGACATTCCAAGAATGACAAAAAGCTTGGATGAATGGATTCGATTGGCCACTATCTCTTGGCATGGAAAAAGTTTCGTCAACTTTTCTCGTAAACTGGGTTTCGCAGCTACAGTGTATTGTATCTGGCAAGAACGGAATGCAAGGATCTTTGCAGATGTGTCTAAAGCTTCGAATTTGGTTTTTGATCAAATCGAATGTATCATTCGCGATAAGCTTGTTTTGATGAGGAATGTTCAACAAACAGATGAAAACATAAGGATCCAAAGACTTTGGAGGGTCAATAACATGGACTCTTAATTTGATGTTTAGCTGGTTGTTTTTGTACCCCTAGCATATCTAGTTGGTCCAAGTTTTTGTTTTGTTGTGGCTAGCCTGTAGCCATTTGTTGGTTTTCGTTTCTGTCCTCATTGTAAATCTTGGGTATGCCCATTATATTCTTTGTATCATTTCTTTTAATACATAAGTCAGCTTACCAAAAAAAAAATTGCATTCTTCAGTGAAAAGTTAAATGGAGCGCGTTTGAACTACTTTATTTATGACAAGGAGTTATATGCTTTGATTCGGGCTCTAGAGGTATGGCAGCACTACTTGTTGCCTAAAGAATTTGTTATACATACTGATCATGAAGCCTTGAAGTATCTTAAGGGGCAAAACAAGTTGAATTGAAGACACGCTAAATGGGTGGAGTTCATGGAGTCATTTCCTTATGTCATAAAGTACAAGAAAGGGCAAGTTAATGTGGTTGTTGATGCTCTTTCTAGGAGGTATGCATTGATCTCTATGTTAAATGCAAGGCTGATGGGTTTTGAACAGGTGAAGGATCAGTATGCCAATGATTCCTACTTTGCTAATGTGGTTGCTGAATGTGCAAAGGGAGCTTGTGATGGGTTCTTTATGCATGAAGGTTACTTGTTCAAAATGGGTAGAATGTGTATTCCTTCAGGTTCGTTACGGGAGTTGCTTGTGCGAGAGGCTCATAGTGGTGGTCTTAGTGGTCATTTTAGGGAGAAGAAGACTTATGAGCTGCTGAAAGAACATTTTTTTTTCCCAGTATGTTATAGGATGTACACAAGGAGATGCGAACCTCGTGATCACGTGGTTACGCAACCAACAATCAAAATTGAGATCTGATCCCAGAAAGCCGAAATAGGTCTAATAGGAATGTGACAGAATGGAAACCTGCCCCAAGGCACCAACACTATTGGAATGAGTAGAATGACGCCATGAAGCCAGTTAATCTTCGATAAGTCAGATTCAGTTCGTTCAAGAACTGAAGAATGCAAGAATCACTCTCACACGTTAAAGCTGAAAAATTCAGAATAATAATCATCAAAGCTGCCAAAATTTTGGCTTATATGAGTTTAAATAGTTCTTGAATAGTTAACCCTAATGGACCCCTTATGTGGACTTATATGAGGTCCACTCAAAACTGGCCCAAAACCCTAAACTGAAAAGCCCATATGATACGGTTCAGCCATGTGATACGACCCAAGTAAGGTCAGATTTGGATTTTGGCGTAAAAAGCGTAACAGTCCAGGTTTACGGCAACAGTCATAATTCTCAATCTGATCGTTGGATCGGGATAATATTTTATGTGGACTCTCTAGACATATCTTACTACCTTGGGTTAAAAATTCAGGTCAATTAGAGTTCGGGAAGGAACCGCAATACTGGTCAACGGAGGCTGTACGAATTTTGTTATTTACTTCCATTTGACTTGTGGACTTCCTATTTGGTTAGGATTCTTTTCCTACAAGGATGTAGCAGCTGGCTTTGGGAATTTCCTAGTTCCACAAGAATCTTTAATGAGCTGCAATATAATCTACAAGTGTGGCAGTGATTCATTAATGTTTAAGAATCCTTTTCTTACAAGGATTCCTTATTATCCTAGCTACACAAGGAAAGAAGGGCTAGTGGTATTTAATGACAGATTAGTTATTTTTGTTATTTTCTTTAATGTTTGGGCTTAATTAAAACTTTGTTTTGAGCTAGGGTCCAAGGCTTGTTTGGATCAGGTTATAGGCTTTTCATTTTAGGGTTTTGGGCCAGTTTTGAGTGGACCTCATATAAGTCCATATAAAGGGTCCATTAGGGTTAACTTTTCAAGAACTATTTAAACTCATATAGGCCAAAATTTCGGCAGCTTTGATGAATATTATTCTGAATTTTTTAGTTTTAACGTGTGAGAGTGATTCTTGCATTCTTCAGTTCTTGAACGAACTGAATCTGACTTATCGAAGATTAACTGGCTTTGTGGCGTCATTCTACTCATTCTAATAGTGTTAGTGCCTTGGGGCAGGTTTCCATTGTGTCACACTCATATCAGACCTATTTCGGCTTTCTGGGATCAGATCTCAATCTTGATTGTGGGTTGCATGACCACGTGATCACGAGGTTCGCATCACCATAACCTGATCCAAACAAGCCTTGGACCCTAGCTCAAAACAAAGTTTTAATTAAGCCCAAAGATGAAAGAAATTAATAAAAATAATTAATCTGTCATTAAATACCACCAGCCTTTCTTTCCTTGTGTAGCTAGGAAGACTAAGGAATCCTTATAAGAAAAGGATTCTGAAACATTAATGAATCACTGCCACACTTGTAGACTATATTGCAGCTCATTAAAGATCCTTATGGAATTAGGAAATTCCCAAAACCAGCTGCCATATCCTTGTAGGAAAAGAATCCTAACCAAATAGCAAGTCCACAAGTCAAATGGAAGTAAATAACAAAATCTGTACAGCCTCCGTTGACCAGTATTGCAATTCCTTCCCGAACTTCGATTGACCTGAATTTTTAACCCAAGGTAGTAAGAAATGTCTGGAGAGTCCACATAAAATATTAGCCCGATTCAACAGTCGGATTGAGAATTATAATTGTTGCCGTAAACCTGGATTGTTGCGCTTTTTACGCCAAAATCCAAATCTGACCTTACTTGGGTCGTATCACAGGGCTGAACCGTATCACAAGGTGATTGAAAGATGTGTTATTTGCAAGAGAGCTAAGGGTAAAGAGAATGCGTATGGACTATATATGCCACTGCCTATTCCAGAGCAACCATGGATGGACATTAGCATGGACTTTGTACTTGGATTACCAAGAACACAATGTGGGAAGGATTCAATAATGGTGGTGGTTGATCGATTCTCCAAAATGTCCCATTTCATTCCTTGTAAGAAAACTGACGATGCAGTACATGTTGCTGATTTGTTCTTTCAAGAGATTGTTTGTTTGCATGGAATTCCTAAAAGCATTGTCTTTGATCGTGATACAAAGTTCTTAAGCCACTTTTGGAAGACTCTTTGGAGAAAACTTGGAACAAAGTTACTTTTCAGTACGGCATGTCATCCACAAATTGATAGACAAACTGAGGTAGTAAATCGAACTTTATCTTCTTTGTTACGAGCTGTTATACATAAGAATTTGAAGAGTTGGGATACTTGTTTGCCTATTATGGAGTTTGCATATAATCGTAGTGTGCATGGGGCTACAAAATTTTCACCATTTAAGGTTGTTTATGGCTTTAATCCTTGTGTTCCTATTGATCTTTTTCATATTCCAATTGATGAGAGGACATCTATGGATGGAATTAGAAAGGCAGAATTGATGAAGAAACTACATGAGCAGGTTCGACTACATATTGAGGAGAAAACAACAAAGTATGCTAAGCAAGCTAACAAGGGGCGAAAGATGGTCAGGTTTGAACCTGGAGATCTTGTCTGGATTTATATTAGTAAGGGTAGATTTCCAAGCAAACATAAGTCCAAGTTGATGCCAAGAGCTGATGGTCCATTCGGATTATAGAGAAGGTGAATGACAATGCGTATAAGGTAGATCTTCCTGGTGATTACAACGTATCAGCTACTTTTAATGTGAAAGACTTGACTCCATACTTGGATGATGATGACAATTCTGATTTGAGGACAAATCATTATCAACTCGGGGCTGATGATGTGCATCATGAGAATTATAATCCATCTCGTAAAACTGAATCTAATATGCAAGAGGGTGCAGATGTTCCAATGACAAGAGCGAGAGCAAAACAACTACAACGGGCCATGACGAATCAAATTGCAATGATTGAAGTTGCGTCGGAGTTAAAAATTAGCAATCAATTTGAAATTGGTTCAAGGGTGCTTATTTGCCTACAATTGGAACTTGGAGATGGGAAAAGCCCTTAATGGTTCTTTTTATGCTGGGCTACTTGTATTTGGATTGATACTGCAAGTGAAGGAATTGATGCTGTTTACGGTCAGAACAGTAGATGGATTTGAACTCGAATCTGAAGTCATCCAATGCATGTGAAATCAAGATTTATGTAGGCAAAATTCAAGTTCAGAACGTGATCTTTCTAGATTGTCCAACCATGATTGCATTGGACTTTTGTGTCAAAATTTATGTCTGTTTTAAATTTGGTCTACTTATGTTTTAGAAATGTCAAAAAAAAAAAAACGTGTGTTAGTTAAATTTGTCTACTTACTTTATTAAAAGTCTAGTTTTTAGGCTTGACTTTTGTCATGTTGAATTCACCTAACTTTGGAGGGATGTTCTAAAGATAAATATGTATCAAAATATGTAATAAACATTTTTGGCCAAGATTTGAAACTTAATTCAGAGAATTAAGAGTTGTTCTTTCCAAATTTGTTTTGTGAAGAACCCTACCTGACTTATCACTCTTCAATCACAAAGAGTGTGGCGTTGAAATCCTAGATTGATCTTTGTGGCGTCCAGATCGACTTATCAAAGTATCATTCTAGTTTATCCTCCATCTTATTTACCTTAAATCACTACAATCCAGCATAAATACCAAAAGAAAGACAACACAACGAGACCCATCCTTCATCCATTTCGTTAGAATCATTGTTGCTGATTTTCGAATCATTCACGGCACATCAGAGATGCAACTTAATTTTTTTAAAAAATTATTTTTATAATTTTACAACATTTAAACTATTTTTGAAGTACCAGAAACAAATATCCTACTTAGTTTTTTAAAATATTATTTTTATAATTTTAAAACATTGAAACTATCTTTTAAGTATCAGACACAAAGCTTCTACTTACTCTTTTAAAAAAATTAATTTTACAATTTTAAAACATTCAAACTATCAATCAACGACCAGAAACAGAAATCCAACCTCCTTTTTTAAAAAAATTATTTTAATATTTTTTAAAACATTTAAAATATCATTCAAGAATGAGAAACAGAGATCCTCTTACTTTTTAAAAAAAAATTATTTTAATATTTTTAAGACATTTAAAATATTATTCAAGAATAAGAAACAGAGATCCTCTTACTTTTTTTCAAAAAAAATATTTTTATAATTTTAAAACATTTAAACTATATTTCAAGTATTAGAAACAGAAATGCAACTTATTTTTTTTAAAAAAATAATTTTTATAATTTTACAACATTTAAACTATCTTTGAAGTACCACAAACAGAAATCCTACTTATTTTTTTTTTTAATTATTTTTTATAATATTACAACTTCTAAACTATCTTTGAAGTACCAGAAACAAAGACTCCACTTATTTTTGTTTTAAAAATATTTTTATAATTTTAAAACATTTAAACTCTCTTTCAAGTATCAGAAACAGAGATGCAACTTATTTATTTAAAAAAATTCTTTTTATAATTTTAAAACATTTAAAAAATCATTCAAGAATCAGAAACAAAGACACTACTTATTTTTTAAAAAAATATATTTTTATAATTTTAAAACATTTAAACTATCTTTCAAGTATCAAAAAGAGAGATGCAACTTATTTTTTTTTAAAATAATTTAAATAATTTTAAAACATTTAAAATATCATTCAAGAATCAGAAACAAAGATCCTCTTACTTTAAAAAAAAATTATTTTTATAATTTTAAAACATTCAAACTATCTTTCAAGTAAAAAAACGGAGACGCAACATATTTTTTTAAAAAAATTATTTTTATAATTTTACAACATTTAAACTATCTTTGAAATACCAAAAACAGAGATCGTACTTATTTTTTTTTAAAATTATTTTTATAATTTTTAAAACATTTAAACTATCTTTCAAGTATTAGAAAAAGAGATTCTACTTATCCTTTTTAAAAAAATTATTTTTATAATATTAAAACTTTGAAACTACCTTTTAAGAATCAGACACAAAGCTTCTACTTACTCTTTTTTAAAAAAATTATTTTTTGTAATTTGAAAACGTTGAAACTATCAATCAACTACTAGAAACAGAAATCCAACCTCCTTTTTAAAAAAAATTATTATAATATTTTTTAAAATATTTAAACTATATTTCAAGTATTAGAAACAGAGATGCAACTTAGTTTTCTTTAAAAAATTATTTTTAAAATATTACAACATTTACACTATCTTTGAAGTACCAGAAACAAAGACTCCACTTATTTTTGTTTTAAAAATATTTTTATAATTTTAAAACATTTAAACTATCTTTCAAGTATCAGAAACAGAGATGCAACTTATTTTTTTTTAAAAATGATTTTAATAATTTTAAAACTTTTAAAAATATCATTCAAGAATCGGAAACAGAGATCCTCTTACTTTTTCAAAAAAAAATATATTTTTATAATTTTTAAAACATTCAAACTATCTTTCAAGTATAAAAAACAGAGATGCAACTTATTTTTTTTAAAAAATTATTTTTATAATTATACAACATTTAAAACTATCTTTGAAGTACCACAAACGAAGATCCTACTTTTAAAAAAAAAAATGATTTTAATAATTTTAAAACATTTACAATATCTTTCAAGTATCAGAAATAGAGATGCAACTTATTTATTTACAAAAATTATTTTTATAATTTTAAAACATTTAAAAAATCATTCAAGAATCAGAAACAAAGACACTACTTATTTTTTAAAAACATTATTTTAATAATTTTAAAACATTTAAATTATCTTTCAAGTATCAGAAATAGAGATGCAACTTATTTATTTAAAAAACATTATTTTTTATAATTTTAAAACATTTAAAAAATCATTCAAGAATAAAAAATAAAGACACTACTTATTTTTTTAAAAAAATATTTTTCTAATTTTAAAACATTTAAACTATCTTTCAATTATCAAAAACAGAGACGCAACTTTTTTTTTAAAAAATTATTTTAATAATTTTAAAAAATTTAAAATATCATTCAAGAATCAGAAACAAAGATTCTCTTACTTTAAAAAAAACATTATTTTAATAATTTTAAAACATTTAAACTATCTTTCAAGTATCAGAAACAGAGATGCAACTTATTTATTTAAAAAAAATTATTTTTATAATTTTAAAAACATTTAAAAAATCATTCAAGACTCAGAAACAAAGACACTATTTATTTTTTAAAAAATATTGTTATAATTTTAAAACATTTAAACTATCTTTCAAGTATCAAAAACAGACATGCAACTTATTTTTTAAAAAATATTATTTTTATAATTTTAAAACATTTAAAAAATCATTCAAGAATCAGAAATACAGACACTACTTATTTTTTTAAAAAAAATATTTTTATAATTTTAAAACATTTAAACTATCTTTCAAGTATCAAAAAGAGAGATGCAACTTATTTTTTTAAAAAATGATTTTAAAAATTTTAAAACATTTAAAATATCATTCAAGAATCAGAAACAAAGATCCTCTTACTTTTAAAAAAAATTATTTTTATAATTTTAAAACATTCAAACTATCTTTCAAGTATCAAAAAACGGAGACGCAACTTATTTTTTTAAAAAAATTATTTTTATAATTTTACAACATTTAAACTATCTTTGAAGTACCAAAAACGGAGACGCAACTTATTTTTTTTTACATTTAAAGTATATTCAAGTATAAGAAACAGAGATTCAACTTACTTTTTTAAAAAAATTATTTTTATAATTTTAAAACATTTAAAAAATCATTCAAGAATCTGAAACGCAGATCCTACTTATTTTTTAAAAACATTATTTTAATAATTTTAAAAACATTTAGACTATCTTTCAAGTATCAGAAACAGAGATGCAACTTATTTATTTAAACAAATTATTTTTATAATTTTAAAAAACTTAAAAAAAACATTCAAGACTCAGAAACAAATACACTATTTATTTTTTTAAAAATATTGTTATAATTTTAAAACATTTAAACTATCTTTCAAGTATCAAAAACAGAGATGCAACTTATTTTTTTAAAAAAATTATTTTTATAATTTTACAACATTTAAACTATCTTTGAAGTACCAAAAACAGAGATCGTACTTATTTTTTAAAAAAATATTTTTATAATTTTAAAAACATTTAAACTGTCTTTCAAGTATCCGAAAAAGAGATTCTACTTATCCTTTTTAAAAAATTACTTTTATAATATTAAAACTTTGAAACTACCTTTTAAGAATCAGACACAAAGCTTCTACTTAATCTTTTTTTAAAAATTATTTTTATAACTTGAAAACCTTCAAACTATCAATCAACTACCAAAAACAGAAATCCAACCTTCTTTTTTACAAAAATTATTGTAATATTTTTAAAATATTTAAACTATCTTTCTAGTTTCAGAAACAGAGATTCAACTTAATTTTTTTAAAAAAATATTTTTTATAATTTTAAAACATTTAAACTGTCTTTCAAGTATCAGAAAAAAGAGATTCTACTTATTTATTTACGAAAATTGTTTTTATAATTTTAAAAACATTTAAAAAATCATTCAAGAATCAGAAACAAAGACACTACTTATTTTTTAAAAAACATTATTTTAATAATTTTAAAACATTTAAACTATCTTTCAAGTATCAGAAATAGAGATGCAACTTATATATTTAAAAAAATTATTTTTATAATTTTAAAAACATTTAAAAAATCATTCAAGAATCAGAAATAAAGACACTACTTATTTTTTTAAAAAAAATATTTTTATAATTTTAAAACATTTAAAACTATCTTTCAAGTATCAAAAACAGAGATGCAACTTATTTTTTTTTTTAAAATGATTTTTAATAATTTTAAAAAATTTAAAATATCATTCAAGAATTAGAAACAAAGATTCTCTTACTTTAAAAAAAATTATTTTTATAATTTTAAAACATTCAAACTATCTTTCAAGTATCAAAAACGGAGATGCAAATTACTTTTTTTAAAAAATTATTTTTATAATTTTACAACATTTAAACTATCTTTGAAGTACCAGAAACGGAGATCCTACTTATTTTTTGTTTAAATTATTTTTATAATTGTAAAACATTTAAACTATCTTTCAAGTATTAGAAAAAGAGATTCTACTTATCCTTTTTAAAAAATTATTTTTTATAATATTTAAACTTTGAAACTACCTTTTAAGAATTAGACACAAAGCTTCTATTTAATGTTTTTTAAAAAATTATTTTTATAATTTGAAAACGTTCAAAACTATCAATCAACTACTAGAAACAGAAATCCAACCTTCTTTTTTTAAAACATTATTGTAATATTTTTAAAATATTTAAACTATCTTTCTAGTTTCATAAAGAGAGATTCAACTTAATTTTTTTTAAAAAATTATTTTTATAATTTTAAAACATTTAAAGTATATTCAAGTATAAGAAACTGAGATTCAACTTACTTTTTTACAAAAAATTATTTTTATAATTTTATAATATTATAAAATTATTTTTATAATATTAAAACATTGAAACTACCTTTGAAGAATCAGACACAAAGCTTCTACTTACTATTTTTTTTTAAAATTATTTTATAATTTGAAAACATTCAAACTATCAATCAAGTACAATAAAGAGAAATCCAACCTCCTTTTTTTTAAAAAATTATTTTAATATTTTTAAAATATTTAAACTATCTTTCAAATATCAGAAATAGAGATTCAACTTAATTTTTTTAAAAAATTATTTTATAATTTTATAACATTTAAAGTATATTCAAGTATAAGAAACAAAGATTCAACTTACTTTTTGTAAAAAATTATTTTTTATAATTTTAAAACATTTAAAAAATCATTCAAGAATCTGAAACACAGACCCTACTTATTTTTTAAAAACATTAGTTTTATAATTTTAAAACATTCAAACTATCTTTCAAGTATAAAAAACAGAGATGCAACTTATTTTTTTTAAAAAAATATTTTTATATTTTTAAAATGTTTAAACTATTTTTCAAGTATTAGAAACAGAGATGCAACTTATTTTTTTTAAAAAATTATTTTTATAATTTTAAAACATTTAAATTATCAATCGACTATCAGAAACAGAAATCATCCTTATTTTTTAAAAAAACTAATTTTTTATAATTTTAAAACATTTAAACTATCAATCAACTACCAGAAACAGAGATTCAACTTACTTTTTTTAAAAAAAATATTTTAATAGCTTTAAAATATTTAAACTATCTTTCAGTATCAAAAACATAAATCTTACTTACTTTTTCAAAAAAATGTTTTTATAATTTTAAAACATTTAAACTATCAATCAACCACTAGAAATAGAAATCCAACCTCTTTTTTAAAAAAAATTATTTGAATATTTTTAAAACATTTAAACTGTCAATAAACTATCAGAAAAAGAGATCCTACTTATTTTTGAAAAAAATTATTTTTATAATTTTAAAACATTTAAACTATCCTTCAAGTATTAGAAACAGAGATTCAACTTAATTTTTTTTTAATTATTTTTATAATTTTAAAACATTTAAAGTAAATTCAAGTATAAGAAATAGAGATTCAACTTACTTTTTTTAAAAAATTATTTTTATAATTTTAAAACATTTAAAAAATCATTCAACAATCTAAACACAGACCCTACTTATTTTCTAAAAAATTATTTTTAAAATTTTTAAAACATTTAAACTATATTTCAAGTATCAGAAACAAAGATGCAACTTATTTTTTTAATTTTTTTTTTATAATTTTACAACATTTAAAATATCATTTAAGAATCAGTAATAGAGATCCTCTTACTTTTTTTAAAAAAATTATTTTTATAATTTTAAAATATTTAAACTATCTTTGAAGTATCAGAAACAAAGATGCAACTTATTTTTTTTTAAATTATTTTTATAATTTTAAAACATTTAAACAATCTTTGAAATACCAGAAACAGAGATCCTACTTATTTTCATTAAAAAAATATTTTTATAATTTTAAAACATTCAAAATATCAATCAACTACCAAAAATAGAAATCCAACCTCCATTTTTTAAAAAATTATTTTAATATTTTTAAAACATTTAAACTATCTTTCAAGTATCAGAAACAGAGATTCAACTTACTTTTTTTTTTTAAAAAATTTTATAATTTTAAAATATTTAAACTATCTTTCAAGTACAAGAAACAAGAATTTAACTTACTTTTTTTAAAAACATTTAAAATATTATTCAAGAATCAGAAACAGAGATCCTCTTATTTTTTTTTTAAAATTATTTTTATAATTTTAAAACATTTGAAATATCTTTCAAGTATCAGAAAGAGAGATGCAACTTATTTTTTTAAATTGTTTTTTTTTATAATTTTACAACATTTAAACTATCTTTGAAGTACCAGAAACAAATCCTACTTATTTTCATTAAAAATTATTTTTATAATTTTAAAACATTTAAACTATCAACAACTACCAGAAACAGAGATTCTACTTACTTTTTTAAAAAAAATATTTTTATAATATTAAAACATTTAAAATATCATTCAAGAATCATAAATAAAGATCCTTTTACTTTTTTAAAAAAATTTATTTTTTAAAATTTTAAAACATTTTAAACTATCTTTCAAGTATAAGAAACAGAGATGCAACTTATTTTTTTAAAAAATTATTTTTTATAATTTTACAACATTTAAAATATCACTCAAGAATCAGTAATAAAGATCCTCTTACTTTTTTTAAAAAAAATATTTTTATAATTTTAAAATATTTAAACTATCTTTCAAGTATTAGAAACAGAGATGCAACTTATTTTTTTTAAAAAAAATTATTTTTATAATTTTAAAATATTTAAACAATTTTTGAAGTACTAGAAACAAAGATCCTACTTATTTTCATTTAAAAAATTATTTTTATAATTTTAAAACATTCAAAAATATCAATCAACTACCACAAATAGAAATCTAACCTCCGTTTTTTTTTTAAAATTATTTTTTGATATTTTTAAAACATTTAAACTATCTTTCAAGTATTAGAAATAGAGATTCAACTTACTTTTTTAAAAAAATTATTTTTATAATTTTACAACATTTAATGATGCAGACCAGCCTAGAAACACCAACAAGGACCCATTACATGTTCCAAATGGAACAATGACTCGGTCCAAGACAAAGACATTGAAAGAGGAGATCCTAGTATATCAAGACCCATTGAATGCATTGGTTTTGAAGGTTTCAACGAAGTCAAAATTGAAAGGTCCATTAGAGTATCAAGAGGAGATCCTAGTATATCTTATTCATGTGCAAGATGGGTCCAATAAAACCTTATTTGGGTCATGAGATGAGGACATCAAAGGAAACAAAAGAATCCTACTTCAACTTGAAAACAACATGATGGCTACCTTTTCCTTTTGTTTCTAGGATTAAAGGGCTACATGGAAGGCTATAAATAAGCCTTCAATCAGTTCTGTATTATTTTAGTTCATTCTCTTCTTCTCATGGCAGAACATGGATTTTAATATTAGAGGCTTTATTTTATTTTGTTAGCTACAACCCAAGGCTTGTTTGGGCTTAATTAATACTTTGTTTTAAGCTAGGATCCAAGGCTTGTTTGGATTAAGTTATGAGCTTCTCAGATTAGGGTTTTGGGTCAGTTTTGAGTAGACCTCATATAAGTCCACATAAGGGGTCCATTAGCGTTAACTTTTCAAGAACTATTTAAACTCATGTAGGCCAAAATTTCAGCAGCTTGATGATTATTATTCTGAATTTTTCAGTTTTAACGTGTGAGAGTGATTCTTGCATTCTTCAGTTCTTGAACGAACTGAATCTGACTTATCGAAGATTAACTAGCTTTGTGGCGTCATTCTACTCATTTCAATAGTGTTGGTGCCTTGGGGGCAGGTTTCCACTGTGTCACACTCCTATCAGACCTATTTCGGCTTTCCGGGATCACATCTCAATCTTGATTGTGGGTTGCGTGATCACGAGGTTCGCATCAGTTGGTATCAGAGTTAGGCTCCGAAACAAGGTCATATCATTATGTTATTTTCGTTTTTTTTTTGTTTAGTTTTCCCTTAAGTTTTTCAGTGTTTGCGTCCATCTTCTTGTTTTTCGAGTCTGCGTCATCGAAGCAAAAAAAAAAAAAGTTTATATTTCATTTGGTTACTATCCCTAATCATATCAGTTTATTAAAAAGAAAAAAAAAAGAAAGAAATAGAGAAAAGAGTGATTAGTTGAAATTTGAAGGATCATTCAATTTTTGCCACAGAAACACAAATCTTGGTGGACCACAAGCAAACCACCTCGGAATCAATTTAAACTTCATATTCAGTCTATTGGGGGTGGGATAGCATCATATATCAAAGTTGGGCTTATTCTGATATTATTTGCTTGAGGTTTTAATTCGAGTTTCAATTATGCCGCATAAACACTACTCTTAGGAACCCTAGGTAAAACACCTTGGAATCTATTGAAACTTCATATTCCGAGTACTGGGTATGCAATCACACCACATATTAAATTTGGGATTATTTTGATATCTGTTTCCGGAGGTTTTAATTGGAGGTTCAATTCTGCCGCAAACTGATCATACAAGGAGTTTGGGTACCTAGACATAAGAGAATGACCTATAAATTGATTTTTGGTGTTTTCATAGTATCCTATTACTAAATATTGAATTTGAGGTCATTTGGAGATGGTTTGGTCTGGGTTTCAATTCTGTTACGTAAAAATTACGTAATAGGATAGATTTGCGTCAAGTTTGAGAACATGATCTATACTGTTTAGATTTGTCTGAATCTTTTAATTTCTATTATATTTGGTTTATCTAGGAGTCAAGTAATTGTTTTCGCTAATATTCGCTTTTGTTTTATTTTGTGTCTTCGTTTCGTCCACAATTCACACGAATTTGCATTGCTACTCGCAAAATTGTAATCGTAGTTTTTTTTTTTTTGCTTTGTTTTCAGTATATTTTTTTGATTCTTGAGTCTGAAAATTATAATTAGAGTGCTCCGCGAAGCTACTGACTTTGATTTGTTGATTTCAGTTCCTAAAGAACCAAAAGAAAGCAAGTTGTGAGGATGAGATTGTTTGGTTGGATTCGCCAAATCAGAGTTTCTCGGTCAAAGTAGCTTGGGAACAACTAAGAATTCATCATCAAATGGTTGATTGGCATGACATCGTGTGGTTCAAGAATGATGTCCCAAGACATGCATTTCTTATTTGGGTGGCTATCCAACGGAAACTCTCAACGCAGGATAGACCTCATCGGTTTGGTATTCATGGTCCCAATAGGTGCTCACTCTGTCTCCGCAATAATGAAGATCACAATCACTTGTTCTTTGAATGCTCCTTTATGAAGGCATTATGGTGGAATGTTTGTGACAAATGCGACATTCCAAGAATGATAAAAAGCTTGGATGAATGGATTCGATGGGCCACTGTCTCTTGGCATGGTAAAAGTTTCATCAACTTTTCTCGTAAACTGGGTTTCGCAGCTACAGTGTATTGTATCTGGCAAGAACGGAACACAAGGATCTTTGCAGATGTGTCTAAAGCTTTGAATTTGGTTTTTGATCAAATCGAATGTATCATTCGCGATAAGCTTGTTTTGATGAGGAATGTTCAACAAACATATAAAAACATAAGGATCCAAAGACTTTGGAGGGTCAATAACATAGAATCTTAATTTGATGTTTAGCTGGTTGTTTTTGTACCCCTAGCATATCTAGTTGGTCTAAGTTTTTGTTTGGTTATGTGGCTAGCCTGTAGCCATTTGTTGGTTTTCGTTTCTGTCCACATTGTAAATCTTGGGTATGCCCATTATATTTTTTGTATCATTTTCTTTTAATACATAAGTCAGCTTACCAAAAAAAAAAAAGTTGTGAGGTAAAAGGCGTAGAGAGCTTAATAGAGTGAAAAGCCTTGATTTTTGTTTTGTGTGATACACGAGAGGTGTGAGGATATATTTTGTGCTACTAACCAAATTTTTCAGATTCAAAGAATGTCTGAAAACAACGAATCAGCGACACAAAACGTTGACGTAGCTTTCCAATTGCGATCCATAGGCCAGCAACTTGAGCTGTTGTCTAGGACGTACAAGGATTTGAAAGATGAGGTGAATTCGATTAAGCAACAGAATAGCGGGGCTGATCGCCGGGGAAATACGGTCCGTATGGCGGCACAGAATGTGAGATCTGATTTTGAAGAGTTTGTTGATGAAAACGTAGATGGGGGTGAAGATGATTATGATTTTGCATCAGTTGGCCAAGGAATCAGGTCTGGACCGAACAGGGCTAGGAGGAATGTGAATTTCCGTGGCATGAGCACTTATGACGATATGGATGGGGACTTGGACACCATTAAACTGAAAATTCCTACCTTTCAAGGTAAAAACGATCCCGAGGCTTATTTGGAGTGGGAGAAAAAGGTGGATTGGATTTTTGATTGTCATAGCTATTCTGAACAAAAAAATGTGAAATTGGTGATAATTGAGTTTACGGAGTATGCATTGATTTGGTTGGATCAGATTGTGGTAAGTAGGAGGAGGAATGGCGAGCGACCCGTTCAGACTTGGGGGGGGATGAAAGTCTTAATGAGGAGACGATTTGTGCCAAACCACTATTATAGAGACTTATATCTGAAGCTCCAAGGTCTGAATCAAGGTTATAAGACAGTAGATGAATATCACAAAGAGATGGAGATAGCAATGATTCGGGCTAATGTTGTTGAGGATAGAGAAGCCACCATGGCTAGATTTCTTAATGGGTTGAATCGAGACATTGCTAATGTGGTTGAGCTACAACACTATGTAGAGCTAGAGGACATGGTTCACATGGCGACGAAGGTGGAGAGACAACTTAGGAGGGGGCATGCTCGGTCAGCGTTTAATTCGGGTTCGTCATCATCTTGGAAGCCGAATCTAAAGAGAGAGGGCACTGTCCGCCCAAGGTCCTTTGGTCCTTCTAGAACTGAACCACCAAAGGCTAAAGTTGATGTCCCTACTGATGCCAAAGGTAAATCTGAAACTCAACCTAAACGTACTCGTGATGTTAAATGTTTCAGGTGTCAGGGACACGGACATTATGCTTCAGAGTGTCCAAACAAGAGAATCATGATGATTAGAGATAATGGTGATGTGGAATCTGAAAGTGACAGTTCTGATTGTGAAGGCATGCCACCATTAGAGGATAGTGATGGGGATGAGTTAGCATTACCGGTTAAGGAGTCCTTGGTTATAAGGCGAACACTTCAGGTTCAGGTCAAAGAAGATGATACTAATGAACAAAGGGAGAACATCTTCCATACGCGTTGCTACGTACAAAGAAAGGTGTGTGGTTTAATTATAGATAGTGGAAGCTGTGTTAATGTTTGCAGTGCCACCCTTGTTAGTAAACTGAATTTGTGTATTGCTAAGCATGCTAAACCATATAGATTGTAATGGCTGAATGATAGTGGTGAAGTGAAAGTGACTAAACAGGTTGTGGTTCCATTTTCGATTGGGAAATATGTTGATGAAGTTCTGTGCGACGTGGTACCAATGCAAGCAAGTCACATCTTGTTGGGGAGACCATGACAATATGATAGGAAGGCAATTCATGATGGGGTTAAAAATAGGTATACCATTGTAAAAGATGGTAAAACCATCACTCTTGTACCTCTTACACCCAAACAGGTGTATGATGATCAAATAAAGCTAAAAAGTGAGCATGAGGCGATGGGGAGAGAAAATCAAGGTGAGGAACAAGGGGAGAGAAGACAATCAGATTCGGCTAGAACCCAAACCACTACAACCCATTCGGCCACCCATCCAAACACAAGCAAATATTCGGCAAACACTCCAAACAAATCAAACCATTCGACCACAACTCAAAAACACCCTAATCTGGCCGAGAGTGGAGGTAAGACAAGAGGAGTGAAGAAAGTCAACAAGTGTGATGAGAATTGTGTGGAAAAACTAAAGAAACAACCCAATTTTTATGCTAGAGAGGGTGAGGTCAGATCTGCATTTTTCACTAACAAGCCAATGATCTTACTTGTGTACAAAGAGGCTTACTTTAATACTAATGATCTTGATCATATTGTGCCTAGTGTTGCTATTTCTTTGTTGCAGGGATTTGATGATGTGTTCCCTGACGATACTCCTAGCGGATTACCACCATTGAGGGGGATAGAGCATCAGATTGATTTCGTACCCGGCACTTCAATTCCTAACCGACCAGCTTATAGAAGCAATCCCGAGGAGACGAAGGAGCTTCAAAGGCAAGTTGATGAGCTGATGGAAAAGGGCTACATTCGTGAGAGTATGAGCCCGTGTGCTGTACCCGTGCTACTTGTGCCAAAGAAGGATGGAACATGGAGGATGTGTGTTGATTGTTAGGCCATCAACAATATAACGGTAAAATATAGACATCCCATTCCTAGGCTTGATGACATGTTAGATGAGTTACATGGATCAAGTATTTTCTCTAAAATTGACTTGAAAAGTGGGTACCATCAAATTAGGATGAAAGAAGGTGATGAGTGGAAAACAACATTTAAAACTAAACATGGTTTGTATGAATGGTTAGTAATGCCATTTGGACTTACAAATGCACCTAGTATATTTATGCGCTTAATGAATCATGTTTTGCGTGCATTTATAGGTAAGTTTGTGGTTGTGTATTTTGATGACATTTTGATATATAGCAAGAACTTAACTGAGCATCTTGATCATTTGCGTAATGTACTTAGTGTGTTGCGTAGTGAGAAATTGTATGCTAATTTTACAAAGTGTGCCTTTTGCATGGAAAAAATTGTGTTTCTTGGCTATGTTGTAACTGCACAGGGTATCGAGATGGATGAGGAGAAAGTTAAGGCCATCCGGGATTGGCCTACACCCAAATCGGTAAGTGAGGTAAGGAGTTTTCATGGGTTAGCTAGTTTTTTACAGGCGTTTTGTGAAAGATTTCAGTATACAATAGCTGCCCCTTTTAAATGAAGTTGTTAAAAAATCAGTTGGGTTTAAATGGGGGGAGGAACAAGAATTGGCATTTGTTCTTTTGAAAGAGAAATTATGTTCTGCACATGTTTTGATTTACCTGACTTTACGAAAGCATTTGAAATAGAATGTGATGCGTCTGGAATAGGAATAGGTGTTGTTTTGATGCTGGATCGGAGACCTATTGCGTATTTCAGTGAGAAGTTAAGTGGAGCGACCTTGAACTATCCAACTTACGATAAAGAACTCTATGCATTGGTAAGAGCACTTGAGACATGGCAGCATTACTTGTGGCCAAAAAAAGTTCGTAAATCCATTCGGATCATGAGTCCTTGCAAAACATCTGAAAGGACAAGGTAAGTTGAATAGGAGGGCATGCAAAATGGGTTGAATTCATTGAAACTTTCCCTTACGTAATCAAGTATAAGCAAGGGAAAGAGAACATCGTAGCTGATGCACTCTCGCGCAGGTATGTTCTTTTACACACCATGAATACTAGATTGTTAGGTTTTGAATATGTGAAGGAATTGTATGATAATGACTCTGACTTTGCTGAGATTTATAATGCATATGGACATTCGGCTTTCGGTAAGTTTTATTTGATGGATGGTTATTTGTTCAAAGAGAATAGATTGTGTGTTCCTGCTAGTTCTTTGCGTGAATTGCTTGTTCGTAAAGCACATGGGGGTGGTTTAATGGGTCACTTTGGGGTGGCGAAAACCTTGGATGTATTGCATGAGCATTTCTATTGGCCAAAGATGAAAAGAGATGTGCAACGAATTTGTGAACAGTGCATTGCTTGTAGAAAGGCAAAATCTAGAGTACAACCGCATGGACTATATACACCACTACCTGTGCCTACTGAACCTTGGGTAGATATCTCTATGGACTTTGTTTTAGGTTTACCTAGGTCAAAGAAAGGTAGAGACTCTATCTTTGTTGTGGTTGATAGGTTTTCTAAAATGACGCATTTCATTGCATGCCATAAAACAGATGATGCATCTCATATCGCAGACTTGTTCTTTAGAGAGATTGTACGTTTGCATGGCATTCCTAAGAGTATAGTGTCAGATCGTGATGTTAAGTTCCTTAGTTACTTTTGGAAGACCTTATGGGGAAAGTTGGGAACTAAACTCTTATTTTCGACAACATGCCATCCTCAAACAGATGGACAAACTAAGGTAGTGAATAGAACATTATCCCAACTTTTACGTGCTGTAATTTAAAAGAATTTGAAAAGCTGGGAAGAATGTTTGCCTTTTGTTGAGTTTGCTTATAATAGAACTGTGCATTCAGCTACTACTTTTTCTCCTTTTGAAATTGTTTATGATTTTAATCCACTAACTCCTATGGACTTAATTCCTTTACCTTTTGAAGAAAGGGTAAGTTTAGATGGTGAAAAGAAGGCAAAGATGGTGAGAGAACTCCATGAGGGAGTTCGACTACAAATAGAGAAAAAGAACAGACTTTACGCTTCTAAAGCAAATAAGGGACGTAAACTGGTTGTTTTCCAACCCGGTGATTGGGTATGGGTGCACATGCGTAAGGAACGATTTCCTAACCAAAGGAAATCAAAATACAGCCTCGTGGTAATGGTCCTTTTTCAGGTTTTAGAGAGAATCAATGACAACGCATACAAAAATTGACCTTCCAGGTGAGTATAGTGTTAGTGCTACCTTTAATGTTGCTGATCTTACTTTGTTTGACACAGATTTGATTCGAGGTCGAATCCTTTCGAGGAGAGAGGGGATGATGCGGACCAGCCCAGAACCACCAGCAAGGACCCATTACATGTTCCAAATGGACCAATGACTCGGTCTAAGACAAAGACATTAAAAGACGCATTGAATGCATTAGTTTTGAAGGTTTCCACCAAGTCAGAAATTGAAAGGTCCATTGGAGTATCAAGAGGAGATCCTAGTACATCTTATCCATGTGGAAGAGGGGTCCAATACAACCTTATTTGGGCCATGAGATAAGGGCTTATTATTTATTTTGTTAGCTACAACCCAAGGCTTGTTTGGGCTTAATTCATACTTTTGTTTTTAAGTTAGGATCCAAGGCTTGTTTGGATTAAGTTATGGGCTTTTCATTTTAGGGTTTTGGGCCAGTTTTGAGTGGACCTCATATAAGTCCACATAAAGGGTCCATTAGGGTTAACTTTTCAAGAATTATTTAAACTCATGTAGGCCAAAATTTCGGCAGCTTTGATGATATTTACTTCTGAATTTTTCAGTTTAAACGTGTGAGAGCGATTCTTGCATTCTTCAGTTCTTGAACGAACTGAATCTGACTTATCGAAGATTAACTGGCTTCGTGGCGTCATTCTACTCATTCCAATAGTGTAGGTGCCTTGGGGCAGGTTTCCATTGTGTCGCACTCCTATCAGACCTATTTCGGCTTTCCGGGATCAGATCTCAATCTTGATTGTGGGTTGCGTGACCACGTGATCACGAGGTTCGCATCACAAAGTATCATTCTAGTCTATCCTCCATCTTATTTACCTTAAATCACTACAATCCAGCCTAAATACCAAAAGAAAGACAACACAACCAGACCCATCCTTCATCCATTTTCGTTAGAATCATTGTTGCTGATTTTTAAATCATTCACGGCACATCATCTGGTATCAGAGCATCAGTTGCGATCTAAGACAGGAGCCAAAAACAAGAAGAAGAAGAAGAAAGGTTTGCTGGAATTGAGGTTGGCAGACTTAACTATGGCTGGAGATAAAGAAGATTTGCCAAGAGGGTTAAGTTTGGAACAGGCACAGGTCATGGGCTTACAACGATCTCATGCTGAGATTCGGGATGAGATGACTGGAATTCGTGAACAGTTGAATACCCTTATGCAAAGGATGCAAAGAAATAATTTGCAACCCTAATCGAGGCAAGCACTTAGGGTGCCACGAAATGATATTATAGAAGCTGACAAAGATCCAAATGGGGATGATGAGGCTGATGATAGGGTCAGACCAAGAAGACAGAATTATAATCCTCCTAATGGTCTCAAACTTAAGATTCCACCGTTTAGAGGAAGTAGTTCACCTGAGGAATACTTGGAGTGGATTCAGAAGGTTGAAAAGGTGTTTGAATGGTATGAATATTCTGAAGAAAGGAAGTGCAAGGTGGCAGCACTTGAGTTTACAGATTATGCTCCTTTATGGTGGGAAAACGTAAAGATTCAGAGGATAAGGGATGGAGAGGAGGAGATTACAACATGGCCAACTATGAAAAGAGTGATGAAGAAGAGATTTGTTCCTGATTACTATAAACAGGAGCTATACAGAAGACTTCAAACTTTGCGACAGGGATCCTTGACTGTGGAAGAGTATGTGAAAGAGTTTGAACTGCTGCTGATTCGATGTGAATTGATGGAACCTCAAGAGCAAACAATAGCTAGATTTCTTGGAGGGTTGAGGAAGGATATAGCTAATGTTGTTGAGAAGGTGGAGTTTTTTTTTTGGTAAGCTGACTTATGTATTAAAAGAAAATGATACAAAGAACATAATGGGCATACCCAAGATTTACAATGTGGACAGAAACGAAAACCAACAAATGGCTACAGGCTAGCCACATAACCAAAACAAAAACTTAGACCAACTAGATATGCTAGGGGTACAAAAACAACCAGCTAAACATCAAATTAAGAGTCTATGTTATTGACCCTCAAAGTCTTTGGATCCTTATGTTTTCATCTGTTTGTTGAACATTCCTCATCAAAACAAGCTTATCGCGAATGATACATTCTTTTTTTTGGTAAGCTGACTTATGTATTAAAAGAAAAATGATACAAAGAATATAATGAGCATACCCAAGATTTACAATGAGGACAGAAACGAAAAACCAACAAATGGCTACAGGCTAGCCACATAACAAAACAAAAACTTGGACGCAACTAGATATGCTAGGGGTACAAAAAAACAACCAGCTAAACATCAAATTAAGAGTCCATGTTATTGACCCTCCAAAGTCTTTGGATCCTTATGTTTTCATCTGTTTGTTGAACATTCCTCATCAAAACAAGCTTATCGCGAATGATACATTCGATTTGATCAAAAACCAAATTCGAAGCTTTAGACACATCTGCAAAGATCCTTGCATTCCGTTCTTGCCAGATACAATACACTGTAGCTGCGAAACCCAGTTTACGAGAAAAGTTGACGAAACTTTTTCCATGCCAAGAGACAGTGGCCAATCGAATCCATTCATCCAAGCTTTTTGTCATTCTTGGAATGTCGCATCTGTCACAAATATTCCACCATAATGCCTTCGTAAAGGAGCATTCAAAGAACAAGTGATTGTGATCTTCATTATTGCGGAGACAGAGTGAGCACCTATTAGGACGCATGAATACCAAACCGATGAAGTCTATCCTGCGTTGAGAGTTTTCCGTTGGAATAGCCACCCAAAGAAGAAATGCATGTCTTGGACAACATTCTTGAGAGAAGGTGGAGTTTAGCAAGGGAATACCAGTTCTGATTCTTTGAAGGGAAAGGAGAAGGTGACAGAACCTCAACACCCTAGGAGGTCTCGGGACATCAAGTGCTTCAAGTGAAGGGAGATTTGTTGGTTGTTCAACGGGTTCTGAATGCACAAATTGACGTTAGTGATGAGCAATGCGAGAACATCTTTCATACTTGATGTCAGATTCGAGATAAGGTGTGCGGGATGATCATTGATAATGGAAGTTGCACTAATGTGCGTCAACTACCTTGGTGGAGAAATTGGGTTTAAATACCCTTCCACATCCCAGACCCTATAGTTTGCGATGGCTGAATGAGAATGGGGAGATTCGGGTGACAAAGCAAGTTCGTGTATCTTTTTCCATTAAAACCTATCACGACGAGGTTTTATGTGACGTTGCATCGCCAATGTCAGCTAGCCATTTGTTGCTGGTCGTCCATGGCAGTTTGATAAGGATGTGACCTACAATGGACGAAAGAACACTTATTCTTTTATGCTGAATGGAAAGAAGGTGAACTTGTTACCACTGAGTTCTCAACAAGTTTAGAGAGGATCAGTTACGAAGCCAACAAAAGGAGGTGACATCACGAAAGGGGCTGTTGTTAGCCAAAAAGGAGGACATCAAACAAGCATTAGCCACAACAGGGATTGTTTTCATGGTCTGGGCAAAGCAACTACTACCAAGTAGAAGGATTGGCTTACCAAGACAGATTAAGGAATTACTTGAAGAATTTAAAGATGTGTTTTCCAGATGAATTACCTAAAGGATTACCACCTATTTCGTGGTATTGAGCATCAAATTGATTTGACTTGCCGGGAGATTCTCCTATATGAGACTAGCATACAGATGTAATCCAGAGGAAGCGAAAGAGATTCAAAGGTAGGGTGGGGGGGGAGCGGTGAGCTCTTAGAGAAGCGCTATGTGTGCGAGAATGCACTTAGTCCATGTTCCGTACCTACTTTGCTTGTACCGAAGAAAGATGGTACCATGAGGATGTGCATGGAAAGCCGCGCTATCAACAAAATAACAGTTAAGTATCGATTTCCTATACCAGACTTGATGATTTGCTTGATGAGTTTGCATGGTGCTACATTGTTTTCTAAAGTCGATTTGATGAGTGGCTATCAACCAAATTAGAATGAAAGAGGGAGATGAATGGAAAACAACATTTTAAACTAAAACAGGGGTTTATATGAATGGAATGGTAATTGCCGTTTGGGTTATCTAATGCGCCTAGTACATTTATGAAGCTTATGAATCATGTTTTGAGGAAGTATATTGGGCTGTTTGTTGTAGTATAGTTTTTGATGACATCCTGGTGTATAGCAAAGACCTTTGACGATCATGTGAAGCATCTTAGAGTTGTGTTTGAGACTTTGCAAGATTCTAAGTTGTATTGGGAAACTCACAAAGTGTTTACTTTCTATAAAGAAAGTGTCGTGTTTCTTGGATATATTATCTCTAGCAGGGGAAGAGTTGATGAGGAGAAAATTGAGGCAATTCAAGACTGGCCAAAACCTGCTAGTATCACTGATGTGAGGAGTTTCCATGGTTTAGCTTCTTTCTACAGGTGATTTGTGAAAGACTTCAGCTCTATTGTTTGCTCCTATGACAGAATGCTTGAAAAAAGGGAAGGAGTTTAGATGGAGTGAAGATGCGCAGAAAGCTTTTGAGATAATTAAGGAAAAGTTGTTGTACTGCTCCAGTTTTTAGGCACTTCCAAACTTTGCTAAAACATTCGAAATAGAGTGCGATGCTTCGGGGTTGGGGGAATTGGTGCTGTTTTGATGCAAGAAAAGAGACCGATTGCATTCTTCAGTGAAAAGTTAAATGAGCGCGTTTGAACTACTTTATTTACGACAAGGAGTTCTATGCTTTGATTCGGGCTCTGGAGGTATGGCAGCACTACTTGTTGCCTAAAGAATTTGTTATATATACTGATCATGAAGCCTTGAAGTATCTTAAGGGGCAAAACAAGCTGAATCAAAGACACGCTAAATGGGTGGAGTTCATGGAGTCATTTCCTTATGTCATAAAGTACAAGAAAGGGCAAGTTAATGTGGTTGCTGATGCTCTTTCTAGGAGGTATGCACTGATCTCTATGTTGAATGCAAGGCTGATGGGTTTTGAACAGGTGAAGGATCAATATGCCAATGATTCCTACTTTGCTAATGTGGTTGCCGAATGTGCAAAGGGAGCTTGTGATGGGTTCTTTATGTATGAAGGTTATTATTCAAAATAGGCAGAATGTGTATTCCTTCAGGTTCGTTACGGGAATTGCTCTGATACCAACTGATGCGAACCTCGTGATCACGTGGTCACGCAACCCACAATCAAGATTGAGATCTGATCCTGGAAAGCCGAAATAGGTCTGATATGAGTGCGACACAATGGAAACCTGCCCCAAGGCACCAACACTATTGGAATGAGTAGAATGACGCCATGAAGCCAGTTAATCTTCGATAAGTCAGATTCAGTTCGTTCAAGAACTGAAGAATGCAAGAATCACTCTCACACGTTAAAACTGAAAAATTCAGAATAATAATCATCAAAGCTGCTGAAATTTTGGCCTACATGAGTTTAAATAGTTCTTGAAAAGTTAACCCTAATGGACCCTTTATGTGGACTTATATGAGGTCCACTCAAAACTGGCCCAAAACCCTAAAATGAAAAGCCCATAACTTAATCCAAACAAGCCTTGGATCCTAGCTTAAAACAAAGTATGAATTAAGCCCAAACAAGCCTTGGGCTATAGCTAACAAAATAAAATAAAGCCCTTATCTCATGGCCCAAATAAGGTTGTATTGGACCCCTCTTGCACATGGATAAGATGTACTAGGATCTCCTCTTAATACTCCAATGGACCTTCAAATTCTGACTTGGTGGAAACCTTCAAAACCAATGCATTCAATGCGTCTTTCAATGTCTTTGTCTTGGACCGAGTCATTGGTCCATTTGGAACATGTAATGGGTCCTTGCTGGTGTTTCTGGGCTGGTCCGCATCAGCGAGAGGCTGATAGTGGTGGTCTTAATGGTCATTTTGGGGAGAAGAAGACTTATGAGCTGCTGAAAGAACATTTTTTTTTGGCCCAGTATGTTACGGGATGTACACAAGGTGATTGAAAGTGCTATCTGCAAGAGAGCTAAGGGTAAAGAGAATGCGTATGGACTATATATTCCACTGCCTATTCCAATGCATTGGATGGACATTAACATCAACTTTGTACGTGGATTACCAAGAACACAACGTGGGAAGGATTCAATAATGGTGGTGGTTGATCAAGTCTCCAAAATGTCCCATTTCATTCCTTGTAAGAAAACTGATGATGCAGTACATGTTGCTGATTTGTTCTTTCAAGAGATTGTTCGTTTGCATGGAATTCTTTAAAGCATTGTCTCTGATCGTGATACAAAGTTCTTAAGCCACTTTTGGAAGACTCTTTGGAGGAAACTTGGAACGAAGGACATAATTTCTCATCTTTGCTTTGCCGACGACTTGATGATATTCAGCAAAGGGGATGTACATTCAATTCGTATGATCAAAAATGTACTCACAGAGTTTTAAGTTCTATCAGGTCTATATCCAAATCCAAACAAAAGTGACATCTTCTTGAGCGGTCCGTTAGGTGCTGAGAGGGAACAAATTATCAATATTCTTGGGTTTAGAGAGGGGGAGCTTCCTATGAAATATTTGGGAGTGCCTCTTATCTCGTCCAGACTAAAGGCTATTAATTGTAAGGGCCTCGTGGATCGAATTACTGCTAAAGTTCGACATTGGACCTGCAGAACACTCTCTTTCGCAGGGCGAGTACAACTGATTAACTCAGTCTTATTCTCCATCCAGGTCTATTGGGCATCTCTATTCCTATTACCTGGGGAAGTAGTGAAAAATGTTGAGCAAATTATGAGATCCTTTCTTTGGTCAGGTTCAGATATGAGCACTACTAGGGCTAAAGTGGCTTGGGATCAGGTATGTCTTCCAAAAAAGGAGGGGGGGCTAGGCATAAAAAGGATAGCTGAATGTAACAAGATTGCCTTGTTGAAACATATTTGGAACTTGTGCAATGACTCAGATGGCTCTTGGCATGGAAAAAGTTTCGTCAACTTTTCTCGTAAACTGGGTTTCGCAGCTACAGTGTATTGTATTTGGCAAGAACGGAATGCAAGGATCTTTGCAGATGTGTCTAAAGCTTCGAATTTGGTTTTTGATCAAATCGAATGTATCATTCGCGATAAGCTTGTTTTGATGAGGAATGTTCAACAAACAGATGAAAACATAAGGATCCAAAGACTTTGGAGGGTCAATAACATGGACTCTTAATTTGATGTTTAGCTGGTTGTTTTTGTACCCCTAGCATATCTAGTTGGTCCAAGTTTTTGTTTTGTTATGTGGCAAGCTTGTAGCCATTTGTTGGTTTCGTTTCTGTTCACATTGTAAATATTGGGTATGCCCATTATATTCTTTGTATCATTTTCTTTTAATACATAAGTCAGCTTACCAAAAAAAAAAAAAAACTTGGAACGAAGTTACTTTTTAGTACAACATGTCATACACAAACTGATGGACAAACTGGGTAGTAAATCGAACTTTATCTTCTTTGTTACGAGCTGTTACACATAAGAATTTGAAGAGTTGGGAGATTTGTTTGCCTATTGTGGAGTTTGCATATAATCGTAGTGTGCATGGGGCCACAAAATTTTCACCATTTGAGGTTGTGTATGACTTTAATCCTTGTGTTCCTATTGATCTTGTTCATATTCCAATTGATGAGAGGACATCTATGGATAGAATTAGAAAGGCCGAATTGATGAAGAAACTACATAAGTAAGTTCGACTACATATTGAGGAGAAAACAACAAAGTATGCTAAACAAGCTAACAAGGGGCGAAAGATGGCCAGGTTTGAACCTGGAGATCTTGTTTGGATTCATATTAGGAAGGGCAGATTTCCAAGCAAACGTAAGTCCAAGTTGATGCCAAGAGCTGATGGTCCATTTCAGATTATAGAGAAGGTGAATGACAATGCGTATAAGGTAGATCTTCCTGGTGATTACAACGTATCAGCTACTTTTAATGTGAAAGACTTGACTCCATACTTGGATGATGATGACGATTCTAATTTGAGGACAAATCATTATCAACCCGGGGCTGATGATGTGCATCATGGGAATTATAATCCATCTCGTAAAGCTGAATCTAATATGCAAGAGGGTACAGATGGTCCAATGACAAGAGCGAGAGCAAAACAACTACAACGAGCCATGACGAATCAAATTGCAATGATTGAAGCTGCGTCGAAGTTAAAAATTAGCAATCAGTTTGAAATTGGTTCAAGGGTGCTTATTTGCCTACAATTGGAACTTGGATATGAGAAAAGCCCTTAATGGTTATTTTCATGCTGGGCTACTTGTATTTGGATTGATAATGCAAGTGAAGGAATTGATGTTGTTTACGGTCAGAACAATAAATGGATTTGAACCCGAATTTGAAGTCATCTAATGCATGTGAAAGCAAGATTTATGTAGGTAAAATTCAAGTTCAGAACATGATCTTTCTAGATTGTCCAACCATGATTGCATTGGACTTTTATGTCAAAAGTTATGGCTGTTTTAAATTTGGTCTGCTTATGTTTCAGAAATGTTAAAAGAAAAACGTGTGTTAGTTAAATTTTTCTATTGACTTTATTAATAGTCTAGTTTTTAGGCTTGACTTCTATCATGTTGAATTCACCTAACATTGGAGGGATGTTCCAATGATAAATAAAGTATCAGAATATGTAATAGACACTTTTGGCCAAAATTTGAAACTTAATTCAGAGAATTAAGAGTTGTTCTTCCAAATTCGTTTTGTGAAGAACCCTACCTGACTTATCACTCTTTAATCACAAAGAATGTGGCGTTGAAATCTTAGATTGATCTTTGTGGCGTCAAGATCGACTTATCAAAGTATAATTCTAGTCTATCCTCCATCTTATTTACCTTAAATCACTACAATCCAGCCTAAATACCAAAGGAAAGATAACACAACCAGACCCATCCTTCATCCATTTTCGTTAGAATCATTGTTGCCGATTTTCAAATCATTCACGGCACATCATGATCAGTAGGAGGAGGAATGGGGAGCGACCTATTCAGACTTGGGGGGAGATGAAAGTCTTAATGAGGAGACGATTTGTGCCAAACCACTATTACAGAGACTTATTCTGAAGCTCCAAGGTCTGAATCAAGGTTATAAGACAGTAGATGAATATCACAAAGAGATGGAGATATCAATGATTCGGGCTAATGTTGTTGAGGATAGAGAAGCCACCATGGCTAGATTTCTTAATGGGTTGAATCGGGACATTGCTAATGTGGTTGAGCTACAACACTACGTGGAGCTAAAGGACATGGTTCACATGGCGACGAAGGTGGAGAGAACACTTAGGAAGGGGCATGCTCGACCAACGTTTAATTCGGGTTCGTCATCATCTTGGAAGCCGAATCTAAAGAGAGAGGGTATTGTCCGACCAAGATCCTTTAGTCCTTCTAGAACTGAACGACCAAAGGCTAAAGTTGATGTCCCTACTGATGCCCAAGGTAAATCTGAAACTCAACCTAAACGTACTCGTGATGTTAAATGTTTCAAGTGTCAGGGACATGGACATTATGCTTCAGAGTGTCCAAACAAGATAATCATGATGATTAGAGATAATGGTGATGTGGAATCTGAAAGTGACAGTTCTGATTGTCAAGGCATGAATTATCAAGGATTCATAAAAACCCGTTACTCTCTCTCCTCGCTCTCTCTCTCCCTCTCTCTCTAATCTGTATTGCTTTTGATCTCCTTGGTTCACCGTTGGATCGTCACCATTTTTGAGTATGTTGTCCGTCAGAACATGTTCTACATCTTGACCGAACGGATCATCATTCCAATCAATGAACTGTGAGATACAGGCCTTATAATTCTGGGGTTGTTGAAGCTCGATCTCTTTGGTTCACCGTTGGATCGCCACCATATTTGAGTATGTTGTCCATCAGAACATGCTCTACATCTTGACTGAAGGGATCATCGTTTCAATCAATTAACTGAGAGATACTGGCCTCATAATTCTTTGAGATAAGGTGAGTAGCTGCATCTTTTCAGTGGGTTTTCTTTCTGGATTTCCAATACCAGCTATAAACATGATAATCTCTTATTAGAGCTTGCTCTCTCTAGTATTTGTCTATTTCCATAATGTCTTTATGTTCTGGTGTGGAATCTGTTCCAAACCTTAGCTATAACATTGAACAACACAATGAAGTTAAGTTTGGACATACCTTAAGATTAGAGCTAAAAGATATGTTGAATAGTCATCGTATGAAGATTTCTCAGTTTACTAGTGACCATCAAGCTGATTCTGAAGCTATCATAGAGAAATCTTCGACTATCCAGGCTCCTCATGTTGTTTCAGCAATGAACCATGTGCTGGGTTCTGAAGTTGATGAATTGAAGGTAGGGTCTCAGCAACAAGAACAACTAAACCTTAAGACCAAACTGAATTTTTTAAATGCTTTGAAGGGTTCTGTTGTTGATGTCAAGGAGGGTAGTAAGAACATTGATTTTCATCCAGTTCGAAATCTGCATTTTGAACCCCTGGCTATGACTGATGGTCGTATAACAGTAACTCCTCCGCGTGATGTTTTTGACGATGGTTGTGAACTTTGGAAATCCACCCTAGTTGGTCATTTTGTGGGTCAGAAATTACCATATCCTGTTGTTAATTCGATTGCCAAAAGGATATGGGGCTCTTATGGTCTATCAGAAGTTTTATCTTCGGAAAATGGTTTCTACCTTTTCACTTTTGATTCTGTTGATCGCGCCACTAATGTTCTGGAAAGAGCCCCATGGCACATGGCAAACAGACCTTTGATGCTTAAGCGTTGGCAACCGAACATGCAATTTTTGAAAGACGATTTGGTCAAAGTTCCAGTATGGGTTAGGCTGTATAATGTTCCTCTTAAGTATTGGACTATTAAGGGGCTGAGTTGTATAGCGAGTGCTATTGGGGTTCCCCTTCATGGTGATCGTACTACATTGTTGCGTAAAAGGCTTAGCTACGCAAGAGTTTGCATTGAGATTGATGCTTCTAAGACAATGGTTAAGGAATACGACCTTCGCTGTCCAAATGGGGTATTCGTAACAATATCAGCTGATTATGAATGGATACCGTCAAGGTGCAATAACTGCAACATCTTTGGACACACCACAACGATATGTACTACTAATAAAATTGCTCATCCTACAATGGTGGCAGAGGGTGCGAGGAAAGTAGGAGCTGTGATCTCTAAATCTGCGGATAACAAACAGAATCAGTTTCAATGGCAGGTAGTTGTTAAACGAAATAAGGGTTCTGTAAGTGGTGAGAATGGTCTGTGTGCATCTAAAGTGCATAAGAATGAGAATGAGAATGAGAATGGTTGCTCAACATCTGGGATACATACGTCTGATTGTAATGATCATGTGACATCAGATGTGTGCAATGTTATTTGCCATGAAGACAAAACTCCAACCTCTCCTCATGTTTTGAGAGACATGGAGCAGGAGGAAGGGGCTACATGTACTGCTTTAAAAAGATTGTCAAGGCATGCCACCATTGGAGGATAGTGATGGGATAAGTTAGCGTTACCGGTTGAGGAGTCCTTGGTTATAAGGAGAACACTTCAGATTGAGGTCAAGGAAGATGATACTAATGAACAAAGGAAGAACATCTTCCATACGCGTTGTTATGTACAAAGCAAGGTGTGTGGTTTAATTATAGATAGTGACAGCTGTGTTAATGTTTGTAGTGCCACCCTTGTTAGTAAACTAAATTTGTGTACTGCAAACATGCTAAACCATATAGATTGCAATGGCTGAATGATAGTGGTGAAGTGAAAGTGACTAAACAGGTTGTGGTTCCATTTTCGATTGGGAAATATGTTGATGAAGTTCTGTGCGACGTGGTACCAATGTAAGCAAGTCACATCTTGTTGGGGAGACCATGGTAATATGATAGGAAGGCAATTCATAACGAGGTTAAAAATAGGTATACCATTGTAAAAGATGGTAAAACCATCACTCTTATACCTCTTAGACCCAAACAGGTGTATGATGATCAAATAAAGCTAAAAAGTGAGCATGAGGCGATGGGGAGAGAAAATCAAGGTCCAAGGGGAGAGAAGACCATCAGATTCGGCTAGAACCCAAACCACCACAACTTATTCGGCCACCCATCTAAACACAAGCAAATATTCGGCCAACACTCCAAACAAATCAAACCATTCGACCACAACTCAAAAACACCCAAATCTGGCCAAGAGTGGAGGTAAGACAAGAGGAGTGAACAAAGTCAGTAAGTGTGATGAGGATTGTGTGGAAAAACTAAAGAAACAACCCATTTTTTATGCTAGAGAGGGTGAGGTCAGATCTGCATTTTTCACAAACAAGCCAATGATTTTACTTGTGTACAAAGAGGTTTACTTTAATACCAATGATCTTGATTATATTGTGCCTAGTGTTGCTATTTCTTTGTTGCAGGAGTTTGATGATGTGTTCCCCGACAATACTCCTAGCGGATTACCACCATTGAGGGGGATAGAGCATCAGATTGATTTCGTACCGGGAGCTTCAATTCCTAACCGACCAGCTTATAGATGCAATCCCGAGGAGACGAAGGAGCTTCAAAGGCAAGTTGATGAGCTGATGGAAAAGGGCTACATTCGTGAGAGTATGAGCCCGTGTGCTGTACCCGTAATACTTGTGTGTTTTCAAGTGGACCCAGTTCTGATGCTAGCATTTTCGTTTTATTCAGACAAGAAGATAAGGATTTTCACAAAGTCAAAAGTTGGCCAACCACTTAACAATTAGTCATCAAATCAATAATTCTGAATTTTGGCCTATAAAATGAGGCATTTGCCATGTATTTGGGGGCTTAGTTGTTCAGATCAAGTTCATGCTCTTTATTTCTCTCTTTATATTTTTTTTGTAATTCTTAAGTTTTGCTTTCATTAATATCTTGTTTATGCTTTTCATTTCCTTTCCTTTCCTTAGTTAACTTGTATCTTATTTATGTTCTTGTTTTGTTTATTTATGTTTCTCTTCTTCATTATGTTTAGCTAAGTTTATTATGTCAAGGTGAAAAGGTTACACTAATGGTGTGAGAATAAGTATAGTGTAAACTCAACATGGACCTTAATGTTTAATATTAACATGTCTTATCTTTTTATTTTACTAATTTGATGCGAACCTCGTAATCACGTGGTCACGCAACCCACAATCAAGATTGAGATCTGATCTTGGAAAGCCGAAATAGGTCTGATATGAGTGCGACACAATGGAAACCTGCTCCAAGGCACCAACACTATTGGAATGAGTAGAATGAGGCCACGAAGCCAGTTAATCTTCGATAAGTCAGATTCAGTTCGTTCAAGAACTGAAGAATGCAAGAATCACTCTCACACGTTAAAACTGAAAACTTCAGAATAATAATCATCAAAGCTGCTGAAATTTTGGCCTACATGAGTTTAAATAGTTCTTGAAAAGTTAACCCTAATGGACCCCTTATGTGGACTTATATGAGGTCCACTCAAAACTAGCCCAAAAACCTAAAATGAAAAGCCCATAACTTAATCCAAACAAGCCTTGGATCCTAGCTTAAAACAAAGTATGAATTAAGCCCAAACAAGCCTTGGCTTGTAGCTAACAGAATAAAATAAAGCCCTTATCTCATGGCCCAAATAAGGTTGTATTGGACCCCTCTTGCACATGGATAAGATGTACTAGGATCTCCTCTTGATATTCCAATAGACCTTCCAATTCTGAATTGGTGGAAACCTTCAAAACCAATGCATTCAATGCGTCTTTCAATGTCTTTGTCTTGGACCGAGTCATTGGTCCATTTGGAACATGTAATGGATCCTTGCTGGTGTTTCTGGGCTGGTCCGCATCACAGAGATTCAACTTACTTTTTTTAAAAATATATTTTTATAATTTTAAAACATTTAAACTATGTTTCAAGTATCAGAAACAAAGATTCAACTTTTCTTTTTTAAATTATTTTTATAATTTTAAACATTTAAACTATCTTTCAAGTATCGGAAACAGAGATCCTACTTAGTTTTTTAAAAAATTATTTTTATAATTTTAAAACATTTAAACTATCTTTCAAGTATCAGAAACAGAGATCCTACTTAGTTTTTTAAAAATTATTTTTATAATTTTAAAACATTTAAACTATCTTTCAAATATCAGAAACAAAGATCCTACTTATTTTTTTAAAAAAATTATTTTTATAATTTTAAAACATTTAAAAACTATCAATCAACTACTAGAAAATAAAAATTATCCTTATTTTTTTAAAAAAATATTTTTATAATTTTAAAACATTTAAACTATCTTTCAAATATGAAAAACAAAGTATCTACTTACCTTTGTAAAACAAATTATTTTAATCATTTCAAAATATTTAAACTATCTTTCAAGTATCAGAAACACAGATCCTACTTAATTTTTCCAACAAACTATTTTTTATAATTTTCAAACATTTAAACTATCAATCAACTACCAGAAACAGAAATCCAACCACCTTTTTTAAAAAAAAATTATTTAATATTTTTAAAACATTTAAACTATCCTTCTAGTATCAAAAACAGAGATTCAACTTACTATTTTTAAAAATATATTTTTATAATTTTAAAACATTTATACTATCTTCAAAGTATCATAAACAAAAAATTAAACTTTTTTTTTAAATTATTTTTATAATTATAAACATTTAAACTATCTTTTCAAGTATCGGAAACAGAGATCCTACTTAATGGAAACCTGCCCCAAGGCACCAACACTATTGTAATGAGTAGAATGACGCCACGAAGCCAGTTAATCTTTGATAAGTCAGATTCAGTTTGTTCAAGAACTGAAGAATGCAAGAATCACTATCACACGTTAAAACTGAAAAGTTCAGAATAATAAATCATCAAAGCTACCGAAATTTTGGCCTACATGAGTTTAAATAGTTCTTGAAAAGTTAACCTTAATGGACCCCTTATGTGGACTTATATGAGGTCCACTCAAAACTGGCCCAAAACCCTATGATACGATCCAATCCTATGATACGACCAAAGTAAGGTCAGATTCAGATTCTGGCGTAAAAAGCGCAACAGTCCAAGTTTACGGCAATAGTCATAATTCTCAATCGAACCTTTGGATCGGGCTAATATTTTATGTGGACACTCCAAACATGTTCTACTAGCTTGGGTTAAACATTCAGGTCAACCAGAGTTCGGGAAGGAATCGCAATACTGGTCAACGGAGGCTGTACGAATTTTGTTATTTACTTCTATTTGACTTGTGGACTTCCTATTTGGTTAAGATTCTTTTCCTACAAGGATGTGGCAGCTGGCTTTGAGAATTTCCTAGTTCCACAAGGATCTTTAATGAGCTGCAATATAATCTACAAGTGTGGTAGTGATTCATTAATCTTTCATAATCCTTTTCTTATAAGGATTCCTTATTCATCCTAGCTACACAAGGAAAGAAGAGCTGGTGGTATTTAATGACATATTAGTTATTTTTATTATTTTCTTTAATGTTTGGGCTTAATTAAAACTTTGTTTTAAGCTAGGTCCAAAGCTTGTTTGGATCATATTATGGACTTTTCAGTTTAGGGTTTCGGGCCAATTTTGAGTGGACCTCATATAAGTCCACATAAAGGGTCCATTAAGGTTAATTTTTCAAGAACTATTTAAACTCATGTAAGCCAAATTTCGTTAGCTTTGATGAATATTATTCTGAATTTTTCAATTTTAACTTGTGAGAGTGATTCTTGGCCTACATGAGTTTAAATAGTTCTTGAAAAGTTAACTCTAATGGACCCCTTATGTGGACTTATATAAGGTCCCCTCAAAACTAGCCGAAAACCCTAAACTAGAAAGCCCATAACCTGATCCAAACAAGCCTTGGACCCTAGCTCAAAACAAAGTTTTAATTAAGCCCAAACATTAAAGAAAATAATAAAAATAACTAATATGTCATTAAATACCACCAGCCCTTCTTTCCTTGTGTAGCTAGGATGAATAAGGAATCCTTATAAGAAAAGGATTCTAAAACATTAATGAATCACTGCCACATTTTTAGATTATATTGCAGCTCATTAAAGATCCTTGTGGAACTAGGAAATTCCCAAAACAAGCTGCCACATCCTTGTAGGAAAAGAATCCTAACCAAATATGAAGTTCACAAGTCAAATAGAAGTAAATAACAAAATCCGTACAACCTTCGTTGACCAGTATTGCGGTTTCTTCCCGAAATTCGATTGACCTGAATTTTTAACCCAAGGTAGTAAAACATGTTTGGAGAGTCCACATAAAATATTAGCCAGATCCAACGGTCGGATTGAGAATTATGATTGTTGCCGTAAACCTGGACTACTGCGCTTTTTACGCCAAAATCTTAATCTAACCTTACTTGGGTCGTATCACAGGGCTGAACCGTATCATTCCCTCCCTCTTCAAGAAAATTCACCCTCGAATCTTGAATAGTTTTAATTTTGACTTCAGAAGCCTCTTGTTTAAGCTTTCGAAATCCCCTTATTGCTAACACCTTTCTCCAACAACACTGTATAGAAGTAGTTACTAACAAGAATCTCAAATAAGGACGTCGTACTAACCACTTGCGTACATACTTTTGAATGATAACCAGAGCGACTCTCCTTCATCTTTCATCCTTTTGGCGTTGTACCTCTTTTTCCCATAAAGCTTCAAGATCATAGAATAATCTTCTACATTTATCAGCTTCTCGTTCTAAAACCCCCAAACCATGGCTAAGTATTTTGCATCGTTGATCTACAATCCTCCTCTGTTCCCTCTCCCTTAGTGAATACATGACACAGATAGGGGAAAAAAACAAGAAGACGATGAAAAAAATAAAGTTTATAATAGGAAGAACACTGATTTAGATTCGAGATTACGAATCTGACTTTTGTTTGGACCAGAACTTATCGGAAAAAAAACAAACAAATGCGAAAAGTGATGAAAATGACTCAAACAACAGCCAAATATCAAAATATGATGATAGTATAATGGAAGGAACGAAATAAACAGAAACAAAAACAAGTTTTGAAAGATAACACCAAACAGACTTGTTACGACAAAACTAGACCTAGTTCAGGAACCTAAAGAAACCGATATCCAAATGACCTCGAATTTAATATGTAGTATTACAATAATATGAAATCATCAAAAATCAATTTATAGGTCGTTCTCTTATTTCTAGGTACCCAAACTCCTTGTATGATCAGTTTGCGGCAGAATTGAACCTCCAATTAAAACCTCCAGAAGCCAGTATCAAAATATGCCCAAATTTAATATATGGTGCGAACTCATCCCCAATACACATGATATGAAGTTTCAATTGATTCTAAGGTGGTTTGCTTATGGTTCACTAATAGTAGTGTTTCTATAACAGAATTGAACCTCAAATTAAAACCTCAAGAAAACAATATCAGAATAAGCCCAAATTTTACATATGATGCATTATCACCCCCAATAGACTGAATAGGAAGTTTAAATTGATTATGAGGTGGTTTTCTTATGGTTCACTAAAATAGGGTTTCTGCGGCAGAATTGAATCTCGAATTAAAACCTCAAGCAAAAGACATCAGAATAAGCCCAAATTTGAAATATGATGCGATCTCAATCCCAATACACTAAATATAAAGTTTCAATTGATTCTGAGGTGGTTTGCTTAAAGTTCACCAAGAGTTGTGTTTCTGTGGCACAAATTTAATGATCCTTCAAATTTCAACTAATCCCTCTCTCTCTTTTTTTTTTAATATACTTATATGATTAGAGACAGTAACAAGATGAAATATAACCTTTTTTTTTTTTTGCTTAGATGACACAAACACGAAGGACAAGAAGATGGACGCAAACACTGAAAAACTTAAAGGAACACTAAAAAAATAATCACAAATCACAAAAGGATATGACCTTGTTTCGGAGCCTAGCTCTGATACCAACCGATGCAAACCTCGTGATCACGTGGTCACGCAACCCACAATCAAGATTGAGATCTGATCCCGGAAAGCCGAAATAGGTCTGATAGTAGTGTGACAGAATGGAAACCTGCCCCAAGACACCAACACTATTGGAATGAGTATAATGACGCCACGAAGCCAGTTAATCTTCGATAAGTCAGATTCAGTTCATTCACTCTCTATGGTTTGATAATTAGCATCCTCACAGCCCGCTTGCTGATACTTACGGTGAAAGATTCATCTATGATTCAGGTATGGAACATAACGCGAGAGTGAACGTGCTGATCAATAACTTAGAATGGAGAATTCCTATCACTCATGCTCTTGGCTGGCACCCCATTATAGATGCTATTCCTTCCACCTCTACTCCTAAGGGGAAAAAAGATATTGTTTGGTTGGATTCGCCAAATCATAGTTTCTCGGTCAAAGTAGCGTGGGAGCAACTAAGAATTCATCATCAAATGGTTGATTGGCATGACATTGTGTGGTTCAAGAATGTTGTCCCAAGACATGCATTTCTTCTATGGGTGGCTATCCAACGGAAACTCTCAACGCAGGATAGACTTCATTGGTTTGGTATACATGGTCCCAATAGGTGCTCACTCTGTCTCCGTAACAATGAAGATCACAACCACTTGTTCTTCGAATGCTCCTATACGAAAGCATTATGGTGGAATGTTTGTGACAGATGCGACATTCCAAGAATGACAAAAAGCTTGGATGAATGGATTCGATGGGCCACTGTCACTTGGCATGGCAAAAGTTTCGTCAACTTTTCTCGAAAACTGGGTTTCACAGCTACACTGTATTGTATCTGGCAAGAACGGAACGCAAGGATCTTTGCAGATGTGTCTAAAACTTCAAATTTGGTTTTTGATCAAATCGAATGTATCATTGACACAACCAAAAGCTTGATGTCTTTTTCCAAGTGCAGGAGTGTCGAAGTAATAAATAACCCGGCAAGACCGGGGTCAAACCACAAAGAGGTTAATTGTATAAATTATAAATAACAACAACAACAACAACAACAACAACAACAACAACAATAATTATACTCAGTACGTGGCATTGTTATACCTGAGAATGATCTAAAAGATCGGGTCACAGGTTTCCAGCCTATATACTGAGTTTATGAAAAGATCATAGATATATATTATATAATATAAATAGAATGTAAATAATATAATAATAATAATAATAATAATAATAATAATAATAATAATAATAATAATAACAGAAGATGTAGAAATTAATGAGAACTTTGAGATAAAAGATTAACGTAAGGATTAAACAATGATAAAAACAAATGTCAAGGTTAGAGGATCCACTAATGGTACTTCAAACAAGTATAATATAAACTCTTATTACTCAATTGGAAACCACACATAAAGGAGGTTCCAATCAGATTATAAATTGTTAACATGATTACATTAGTTATCTTATTCGAATAAAGCTAATACTTGTAAATGTTGGCAGGCATTCATGATTATAACTTATGTTAAAACAAATCAAGTTCCTTTCATAGCTCAGGTGTCGGTTATACCATACAGTATGGGCTATGAAAGTGCCAAGTATTTGTTGTACCAAGTGTTATACAACATAAATCTAGATTAACCATTTAACAAGCAAAGTATTAAAAGTAAACAAGATAACAAATATAAAACATGTTAGTATCCAACGTTAAGGTCCATGTTAAGTTTATATTATACTTATTCTTACACTATTAGTGTACCCTTTTCACCTTGACGTAATTAACTTAGCTAAACATAATAAAAGAAAGAAACATAAATGAACAAGATAAGAACATAAATGAGAAAGAAGTTAACTAAGTAAAGGAAATGAAATGAAGTGCATAAACTTGATATTAATGAAAGCAAGACATAAGAAATACAAAGAGAGAAAGCAAGAGCATGATCTTGATCTGGAAACCAAGATGCCTCAATACATGGTAAGTGCCTCCTTTTATAGGCCAAAATTTGGAACTATTGATTTGTTGACTAATTGATGAGTGGGTGGCCACATCTTGACTTGGTGACAATCCTTATCTTCTTGTCTGAACAAGACATCATTGCTAACATCATAATTTGCCCAGAATCCTCAGGAATGTTTTAGGAAATTATCTCAGCTTTCCAGCAAAAAAATAATGAGGTCATTTGGACTTCTAGAACTCAAGATATGGGCTGAACACTAAATAGTGTCTGGGCTGCAGGACAGCTTCGGACTTCTTTGTTGTTCCTATAATTTGGACTTGAAAACGGCCTTCTTTGATCTTGGTGTCCAAATGAAAGTTGTAGGCCTATGTTTTACCTTTCCATCCATATAAAATGGACCTAAATCCGAGATCTAGAGCTCCAGATATGATCCAATTACCGAGCAATGTTCCGGTTTGGACTGCATCGACATCTCTTTTCTAAGTTTGGCCATCTCTTTGTCCTTTAACTTTCAATGCTTAAACTCATCAATCAATCATTTTATTTATGTGATAGTCCTGCATTTAAAATGAGCATTTACCATAAATTAAGGTATCTTATAATATCAAACTTGTTATTATAAAACATGCTTTCGTTAAGGAGTTATTGATACTTCAAGTGCAAAATGATGATATAAAACCTTGATAAACATGCACTTTTAAGCACTAATCAATCATTCGTGATAAGCTTGTTTTGATGAGGAACGTTCAACAAACAGATGAAAACGTAATGATCCAAAGACTTTGAAGGGTCAATAACATGGACTCTTAATTTGATGTTTAGCTGGTTGTTTTTGTACCCCTAGCATATCTAGCTGGTCTAAGTTTTTGTTTTGTTATGTGGCTAGCCTGTAGCCATTTATTGGTTTCGTTTCTGTTCACATTGTAAATCTTGGGTATGCCCATTATATTCTTTGTATCATTTTCTTTTATTACATAAGTCAGCTTACCCAAAAAAAAAACAAGAACTGAAGAATCTAAGAATCACTCTCACACGTTAAAAATGGAAAAATTCAAATAATATTCATCAAAGCTGCCGAAATTTTGGCCAACATGAGTTTAAATAGTTCTTGAAAAGTCAACTACTAAACTATCTTTCAAGTATCAGAAACAGAGATTCTACTTACTTCTTCAAAAAAATTATTTTTATACTTTTAAAATATTTAAACTATCAATCAACTACCAGAAACAAAAATCCAACCTCCTTTTTAAAAAAATTTATTTTAATATTTTTAACATTTAAACTATCTTTCAAGTATTAGAAACAGAGATTCAACTTATTTTTTTTTTTAAAATTACTTTTATAATTTTAAAACATTTAAACCATCTTTCAAGTATGAGAAACAGAAATTCTACTTACTTTAGTAAAACAATTAATTTAATAATTTCAAAAAATTTAAACTGTCTTTCAAGTATTAGAAATAGAGATCCTACTTACTTTTTTAAAAAATTATTTTAATAATTTTAAAACTTTTAAACGATTTTTCAAGTATCAAAACAAAGATTCTACTTACTTTTTTTAAAAATATATATATATAATTTTATAACTTTTAAACTATTAATAAACTACTAGAAACAGAGATTCAACTTACTTTTTTTAAAAAATTATTTTTATAATTTTAAAACATTTAAACTATCAATAAACTACTATAAACAGAGATTCTACTTATTTTTTAAAAAAATTATTTTTATAATTTTAAAACATTTAAACTATCAATAAACTACTATAAACAGAGATTCTACTTATTTTTTTAAAAAATTATTTTTATAATTTTAAAAACATTTAAACTATCTTTCAAGTATCATATACAGAGATTCCACTTACTTTTTTTAAAAAAATTATTTCTATAATTTTAAAATATTTAAACTATCTTTGAAGTATGAGATACAGAGATACTAGTTACTTTTTTAAAAAAAATTAATTTAATAATTTTAAAACATTTAAACTATCTTTCAAGAATCAGAAACAGATATCATGCTTACTTTTTGTAAAAAATTATTTTAAATAATTTTACAACTTTTAAACTATCACTCAAGTATCAGAAACAGACATCCTACTTATATTTTTTAAAAATTTATTTTTATATTTTTAAAACATTTAAACTATCACTCAAGTATCAGAAACAGACATCCTACTTACTTATAATTTTTTTTTGAAAATTATTTTGAAGAATTTATAACATTTAAATTATGAATCAACTATGATAAACAGAGATCCTACTTACTTTTTTAAAAAAAAATTATTTTATATTGTTAAAACATTTAAACTATCATTCAAGTATAAGAAAGAGAGATCATACTTAGTTTTTTCAAAATTTTATTTTTACATTTTTTATATATTTAGACTATCATTCAAGTATTAGAAACAGAGATCCTGCTTACTTTTTTTCAAAAATTTATTTTCATACTTTGAAAACATTTAAACTATCATTCATGTATCGGAAACATTCAAGTATCAGAAACACAGATCCTCCCTTTTTTTTTAAAAAAAAAAATTATTTTAATATTTTTAAAACATTTAATCTATCATTCAAGTATCAGAAACAGAGATACTACTTACTTTTTTCAAAAAATTTATTTTTATATTTTTAAAATATTTAAACTAACATTCATGTATCAGAAACATTCAAGTATCAGAAACAGAGATCCTACTTACTTTTATAAAAAAATTATTTTTTATATTTTTAAAAAATTTTAAACTATCGTTTCAAGTATCAGAAACAGAGATCATGCTTACTTTTTTAAAAAAATTAATTTTTACATTTTTAAAATTTTTTTAAACTATCATTCAAGTATCAGAAACAGAGATCCTGCTTACTTTTTTCAAAAATTTATTTTCATATTTTTAAAACATTTAAACTAGCATTCATGAATCGGAAACAGAGATGCTCTGTACTTTTTAAAAAAAATTATTTTTATATTTTTAAAACATTTAAACTATCATTGAACTATCAGAAACAAAGATCCTGCTTACTTTTTTTAAAAAAATATTTATTCAAGTATCAGAACAGAGATCTTGCTTACTTTTTTTTAAAAAAATTATTTTTATATTTTTAAAACATTTAAACTATCATTTAAGTATCAGAAACAAACATCCTACTTACTTTTTAAAAAAAAAATTTGTTCAAGTATCAGAAACAGAGATCCTACTTACTTTTTTAAAAAAACAAATTTGTTCAAGTATCAGAAACAGAGATCCTACTTACTTTTTTAAAAATATATTTTTATATTTTTAAAGCATTTGAAATATCATTCAAGTATCATAAACAAGGATCCTGCTTCCTTTTTAAAAAAAAAATATGTTTTTATATTTTTAAAACTTTTAAACTATCATTCAAGTATAAGAAACAGAGATGCTGCTTACTTTTTTTAAAAAAAATTATTTTTCTATTTTTAAACATTTAAACTATCATTCAATTATCAAAAAACAGACATCCTCCTTCCTTATATTTTTTAGAAAATTATTTTTTAAATTTTTAAAACATTTAAATTATCAATCAACTATGAGAAATAGAAATCCAACTTTGTTTTTTTTTTAATTAATTTTATATTTTAAAAATATTTAAACTATCATTCAAGTATCAGAAACAGACATTCCCCCTTCCTTATATTTTTTAGAAAATTATTTTGAAGAACTTCAACCATTTAAACTACAATCAACTATAACAAACATAGATCCTACTTAGTTTTTTTAAAAAATTACTTTTATATTTTTAAAACTTTTAAACTATCACTCAAGTATCAGGAACAAACATCCTCCTTTCTTATATTTTTTAGAAAATTATTTTTAAAAATTTTAAAATAGTTAAACTATCAATCAACTATGAGAAAGAGAGATCCTACTTAGTTTTTTTAAAAAAAAAAATTACATTTTTTAAACTTTTAAACTATCATTCTAGCATAAGAAACAGAGATCCTGCTTATTTTTTTTTAAAATTATTTTTATATTTTTGAAAACTTTTAAACTATCATTCAAGTATACGAAACAGAGATCCAACTTAGTTTTTTTAAAATTTTATTTTTAACTTTTTTTTATATATTTAAACAACCATTCAAGTATCAGAAACAGAGATCTTGCTTACTTTTTTAAAAAAATTATTTTTTCTATTTTTAAAATATTTAAACTATCATTCAAGCATCAGAAACAGACATCTCCTTCCTTATATTTTTTAGAAAATTATTTTTTAAATTTAAAACATTTAAACTATCAATCAACTATGAGAAACAGAGATCCAACTTTGTTTTTTTAAAAAAAAAAATTATTTTCATATTTTTAAAACATTTAAATTATCCTTCAAGTATCAAAAACAGAGATCCTGCTTACTTTTTCAAAAAATTATTTTTATATTTTTAAATCATTTTAAACTATCATTCAAATATAAGAAACAGATATCCTACTTAGTTTCTTTAAAATTTTATTTTTTACTTTTTATATATATTTAAACTATCATTCATGTATCAGAATCAAAGATCCAACTTTTTACTTTTTTCAAAAATTTATTTTTATATTTTTAAAACATTTAAACTATCATTCATGTATCGGAAACATTCAAGTATCAGAAACAGAGATCCTCCTTTCTTTCTTAAAAACAAAATTATTTTTATATTTTTAAAACATTTAAACTATCGTTCAAGTATCACAAACAGAAATCCTGCTTACTTTTTTAAAAACTTTATTTTAACATTTTTTAAATATTTAAACTATCATTCAAGTATCAGAAACAGAGATACAGCTTTCTTTTTTCAAAAATTTATTTTCATATTTTTTAAAACATTTAAACTATCATTCATGAATCGTAAACAGAGATCCTCCTTTACTTTTTTAAAAAATTATTTTTATATTTTTAAACCATTTAAACTATCATTCAAGTATCAGAAACAGGCATCCTCATTCCTTATATTTTTAAGAAAAATTATTTTTTTAAAAATTTAAAACACTTAAACTATCAATCAACTATGTGATGCGAACCTCGTGATCACGTGGTCACGCAACCCACAATCAAGATTGAGATCTAATCCCGGAAAGCCGAAATAGGTCTGATATGAGTGCGACACAATGGAAACCTGCCCCAAGGCACCAACACTATTGGAATGAGTAGAATGACGCCACGAAGCCAGTTAATCTTCAATAAGTCAGATTCAGTTCGTTCAAGAACTGAAGAATGCAAGAATCACTCTCACACGTTAAAACTGAAAAATTCAGAATAATAATCATCAAAGCTGCCGAAATTTTGGCCTACATGAGTTTAAATAGTTCTTGAAAAGTTAACCCTAATGGACCCTTTATGTGGACTTATATGAGGTCCACTCAAAACTGGCCCAAAACCCTAAAATGAAAAGCCCATAACTTAATCCAAACAAGCCTTGGATCCTAACTTAAAACAAAGTATGAATTAAGCCCAAGCAAGCCTTGGGCTGTAGCTAACAAAATAAAATAAAGCCCTTATCTCATGGCCCAAATAAGGTTGTATTGGACCCCTCTTCCACATGGATAAGATGTACTAGGATCTCCTCTTGATACTCCAATGGACCTTTCAATTCTGACTTGGTGGAAACCTTCAAAACTAATGCATTCAATGCGTCTTTCAATGTCTTTGTCTTAGACCGAGTCATTGGTCCATTTGGAACATGTAATGGGTCCTTGCTGGTGGTTCTGGGCTGGTTCGCATCATCCCCTCTCTCCTCGAAAGGATTCGACCTCGAATCAAAATCTATGTCAAACAAAGTAAGATCAGCAACATTAAAGGTAGCACTAACACTATACTCACCTGGAAGGTCAATTTTGTATGCGTTGTCATTGATTCTCTCTAAAACCTGAAAAGGACCATTACCACGAGGCTGTAATTTTGATTTCCTTTGGTTAGGAAATCGTTCCTTACGCATGTGCACCCATACCCAATCACCGGGTTGGAAAACAACCAGTTTACGTCCCTTATTTGCTTTAGAAGCGTAAAGTCTGTTCTTTTTCTCTATTTGTAGTCGAACTCCCTCATGGAGTTCTCTCACCATCTTTGCCTTCTTTTCACCATCTAAACTTACCCTTTCTTCAAAAGGTAAAAAAATTAAGTCCATAGGAGTTAGTGGATTAAAACCATAAACAATTTCAAAAGGAGAAAAAGTAGTAGTTGAATGCACAGTTCTATTATAAGCAAACTCAACAAAAGGCAAACATTCTTCCCAACTTTTCAAATTCTTTTGAATTACAGCACGTAAAAGTTGGGATAATGTTCTATTCACTACCTTAGTTTGTCCATTTGTTTGAGGATGGCATGTTGTCGAAAATAAGAGTTTAGTTCCCAACTTTCCCCATAAGGTCTTCCAAAAGTAACTAAGGAACTTAACATCACGATCTAACACTATACTCTTAGGAATGCCATGCAAACGTACAATCTCTCTAAAGAACAAGTCTGCGATATGAGATTCATCATCTGTTTTATGGCATGCAATGAAATGCGCCATTTTAGAAAACCTATCAACCACAACAAAGATAGAGTCTCTACCTTTCTTTGACATAGGTAAACCTAAAACAAAGTCCATAGAGATATCTACCCAAGGTTCAGTAGGCACAGGTAGTGGTGTATATAGTCCATGCGATTGTACTCTAGATTTTGCCTTTCTACAAGCAATGCACTGTTCACAAATTCGTTGCACATCTCTTTTCATCTTTGGCCAATAGAAATGCTCATGCAATACATCCAAGGTTTTCGCCACCCCAAAGTGACCCATTAAACCACCCCCATGTGCTTCACGAACAAGCAATTCACGCAAAGAACTAGCAGGAACACACAATCTATTCTCTTTGAACAAATAACCATCCATCAAATAAAACTTACCGAAAGCCGAATGTCCACATGCATTATAAATCTCAGCAAAGTCAGAGTCATTATCATACAATTCCTTCACATATTCAAAACCTAACAATCTAGTATTCATGGTGTGTAAAAGAACATACCTGCGCGAGAGTGCATCAGCTACGATGTTCTCTTTCCCTTGCTTATACTTGATTACGTAAGGGAAAGTTTCAATGAATTCAACCCATTTTGCATGCCTCCTATTCAACTTACCTTGTCCTTTCAGATGTTTCAAGGACTCATGATCCGAATGGATTACGAACTCTTTTGGCCACAAGTAATGCTGCCATGTCTCAAGTGCTCTTACCAATGCATAGAGTTCTTTATCGTAAGTTGGATAGTTCAAGTTCTTTACCTATTCCTATTCCAGACGCATCACATTCTATTTCAAATGCTTTTGTAAAGTCAGGTAAACCCAAAACAGGTCCAGAACATAATTTCTCTTTCAAAAGAATAAATGCCAATTCTTGTTCCTCCCCCCATTTAAACCCAACTGATTTTTTAACAACTTCATTTAAAGGGGCAGCTATTGTACTGAAATCTTTCACAAAACGCCTGTAAAAACTAGTTAACCCATGAAAACTCCTTACCTCACTTACCGATTTGGGTGTAGGCCAATCCCGGATGGCCTTGACTTTCTCCTCATCCATCTCGATACCCTGTGCAGTTACAACATAACCAAGAAACACAATTTTCTCCATGCAAAAGGCACACTTTTTAAGATTAGCATATAGTTTCTCACTACGCAACACACTAAGTACATTACGCAAATGATCAAGATGCTCAGTTAAGTTCTTGCTATATATCAAAATGTCATCAAAATACACAACCACAAACTTACCTATGAATGCACGCAACACATGATTCATTAAACGCATAAACGTACTAGGTGCATTTGTAAGTCCAAACGGCATTACTAACCATTCATACAAACCATGCTTAGTCTTAAATGTTGTTTTCCACTCATCACCTTCTTTCATCCTAATTTGATGGTACCCACTTTTCAAGTCAATTTTAGAGAAAATACAGGATTCATGTAACTCATCTAACATGTCATCAAGCCTAGGAATGGGATGTCTATACTTTACCGTTATGTTGTTGATGGCTCGGCAATCAACACACATCCTTCATGTTCCATCCTTCTTTGGCACAAGTAGCACGGGTACAGCACACGGGCTCATACTCTCACGAATGTAGCCCTTTTCCATCAGCTCATCAACTTGCCTTTGAAGCTCCTTCGTCTCCTCGGGATTGCTTCTATAAGCTGGTCGGTTAGGAATTGAAGCTCCGGGTATGAAATCAATCTGATGCTCTATCCCCCTCAATGGTGGTAATCCGCTAGGAGTATCGTCGGGGAACACATCATCAAATCCCTGCAACAAAGAAATAGCAACACTAGGCACAATATGATCAAGATCATTAGTATTAAAGTAAGCCTCTTTGTACACAAGTAAGATCATTGGCTTGTTAGTGAAAAATACAGATCTGACCTCACCCTCTCTAGCATAAAAATTGGGTTGTTTCTTTAGTTTTTCCACACAATTCTCATCACACTTGCTGACTTTCTTCACTCCTCTTGTCTTACCTCCACTCTCGGCCAGATTTGGGTGTTTTTGAGTTGTGGTCGAATGGTTTGATTTGTTTGGAGTGTTGGCCGAATATTTGCTTGTGTTTGGATGGGTGGCCGAATGGGTTGTAGTGGTTTGGGTTCTAGCCAAATCTGATGGTCTTCTCTCCCCTTGTTCCTCACCTTGATTTTCTCTCCCCATCGCCTCATGCTCACTTTTTAGCTTTATTTGATCATCATACACCTGTTTGGGTGTAAGAGGTACAAGAGTGATGGTTTTACCATCTTTTACAATGGTATACCTATTTTTAACCCCATCATGAATTGCCTTCCTATCATATTTCCATGGTCTCCCCAACAAGATGTGACTTGCTTGCATTGGTACCACGTCGCACAGAACTTCATCAACATATTTCCCAATCGAAAATGGAACCACAACTTGTTTAGTCACTTTCACTTCACCACTATCATTCAGCCATTGCAATCTATATGGTTTAGCATGCTTAGCAGTACACAAATTCAGTTTACTAACAAGGGTGGCACTGCAAACATTAACACAGCTTCCACTATCTATAATTAAACCACACACCTTTCTTTGTACGTAGCAACGCGTATGGAAGATGTTCTCCCTTTGTTCATTAGTATCATCTTCTTTGACCTGAACCTGAAGTGTTCGCCTTATAACCAAGGACTCCTCAACCGCTAATGCTAACTCATCCCCATCATTATCCTCCAATGGTGGCATGCCTTCACAATCAGAACTGTCACTTTCAGATTCCACATCACCATTATCTCTAATCATCATGATTCTCTTGTTTGGACACTCTGAAGCATAATGTCCGTGTCCCTGACACCTGAAACATTTAACATCACGAGTACGTTTAGGTTGAGTTTCAGATTTACCTTTGGCATCAGTAGGGACATCAACTTTAGCCTTTGGTGGTTCAGTTCTAGAAGGACCAAAGGATCTTGGGCGGACAGTGCCCTCTCTCTTTAGATTCGGCTTCCAAGATGATGACGAACCCGAATTAAACGCTGGCTGAGCATGCCCCCTCCTAAGTTGTCTCTCCACCTTCGTCGCCATGTGAACCATGTCCTCTAGCTCTACATAGTGCTGTAGCTCAACCACATTAGCAATGTCCCGATTCAACCCATTAAGAAATCTAGCCATGGTGGCTTCTCTATCCTCAACAACATTAGCCCGAATCATTGCTATCTCCATCTCTTTGTGATATTCATCTACTGTCTTATAACCTTGATTCAGACCTTGGAGCTTCAGATATAAGTCTCTATAATAGTGGTTTGGCACAAATCGTCTCCTCATTAAGACTTTCATCCCCCCCAAGTCTGAACGGGTCGCTCGCCATTCCTCCTCCTACTGACCACAATCTGATCCCACCAAATCAATGCATACTCCGTAAACTCAATTATCACCAATTTCACCTTTTTTTTGTTCAGAATAGCTATGACAATCAAAAATCCAATCCACCTTTTTCTCCCACTCCAAATAAGCCTCCGGATCGTTTTTACCTTGAAAGCTAGGAATTTTCAGTTTAATGGTGTCCAAGTCCCCATCCATATCATTATAAGTGCTCATGCCACGGAAATTCACATTCCTTCTAGCCCTATTCGGTCCAGACCTTATTCCTTGGCCAGCTGATGCAAAATCATAGTCATCTTCACCCCCATCTACGTTTTCATCAACAAACTCTTCAAAATCAGATCTAACATTCTGTGCCGCCATACGGACCGTATTTCCCCGGTGATCAGCCCCACTATTCTGTTGCTTAATCGAATTCACCTCATCTTTCAGATCCTTGTACGTCCTAGACAACAGCTCAAGTTGCTAGCCTATGGATCGCAATTGGAAAGCTACGTCAACGTTTTGTGTCGCTGATTCGTTGTTTTCAGACATTCTTTGAATCTGGAAAATTTGGTTAGTAGCACAAAATATATCCTCACACACCTCTCGTGTATCACACAAAACAAAAATTAAGGCTTTTCACTCTATTAAGCTCTCTACGCCTTTTACCTCACAACTTGCTTTCTTTTGGTTCTTTAGGAACTGAAATCAACAAATCAAAGTCAATAGCCTTCGCAGTGCACTCTAAATATAATTTTCAGACTCAAGAATCAATAAATATACTGAAAACAAAGCAAAACAAAACTAGGATTACGATTTTGCGAGTAGCAATGCAAATTCGTACGAATTGTGGACGAAACGAAGACACGAAATAAAACAGAAGTGAATGTTAAGAAAACAATTACTTGACTCCTCGATAATCCAAATATAGCAGAAACAAAAATATTTGGACAAAACTAAACAGCAAAGATCATGTTTTGAAACTTGAGGCAAATCTAACCTATTACACAATTTTACGTAACAGAATTGAAACCCAGACCAAACGATCTCGAAATGACCTCAAATTCAATATTTAGTATTACAATACTATGAAAACACCAAAAATCAATTTATAGGTCGTTCTATAATGTCTAGGTACCCAAACCCCTTGTATGATCAGTTTGCGGCAGAATTGAACCTCCAATTAAAACCTCCAGAAACCAATATCAAAATAATCCCAAATTGAATATGTAGTGCAATCGCATACCCAATACTCATAATATGAAGTTTCAATAGATTCCAAGGTGTTTTACCTAGGGTTCACTAAGAGTAGTGTTTTGCGGCAGAATTGAAATTCGAATTAAAACATCAAGCAAATAATATCAGAATAAGCCCAACTTTGATATATCATGTGATCCCACCCCCAATAGACTGAATATGAAGTTTAAATTGATTCTGAGGTGGTTTGCTTATGGTTCACAAAGATTTGTGTTTCTGCGGCTAAAATTGAATGATCCTTCAAATTTCAACTAATCACTCTTTTCTCTATTTCTTTCTGATTTTTTTTTCTTTTTAACAAACTGATATGATTAGAGACAGTAACAAGAGAAAATATAAACTTTTTTTTTTTGCTTCGATGACACAGACACGAAGAACAAGAAGATAGATGCAAACACTGAAAAACTTAAGGGACACTAAAAAAAAACGAAAATAACAAAATGATATGACCTTGTTTCGGAGCCTAGCTCTGATATCAACTGATGCGAACCTCGTGATCACGTGGTCACGCAACCCACAATCAAGATTGAGATCTAATCCCGGAAAGCCGAAATAGGTCTGATATGAGTGCGACACAATGGAAACCTGCCCCAAGGCACCAACACTATTGTAATGAGTAGAATGACGCCACGAAACCAGTTAATCTTCGATAAGTCAGATTCAGTTCGTTCAAGAACTGAAGAATGCAAGAATCACTCTCACACGTTAAAACTGAAAAATTCAGAATAATAATCATCAAAGCTGCCGAAATTTTGGCCTACATGAGTTTAAATAGTTCTTGAAAAGTTAACCCTAATGGACCCTTTATGTGGACTTATATGAGGTCCACTCAAAACTGGCCCAAAACTCTAAAATGAAAAGCCCATAACTTAATCCAAACAAGCCTTGGATCCTAACTTAAAACAAAGTATGAATTAAGCCCAAGCAAGCCTTGGGCTGTAGCTAACAAAATAAAATAAAGCCCTTATCTCATGGCCCAAATAAGGTTGTATTAGACCCCTCTTCCACATGGATAAGATGTACTAGGATCTCCTCTTGATACTCCAATGGACCTTCCAATTCTGACTTGGTGGAAACCTTCAAAACTAATGCATTCAATGCGTCTTTCAATGTCTTTGTCTTAGACCGAGTCATTGGTCCATTTGGAACATGTAATGGGTCCTTGCTAGTGGTTCTGGGTCGGTCCGCATCACTATGAGAAAGAGAAATCCTACTTAGTTTTTTTAAAAAACGTTTTTTACATTTTTTAAACTTTTAAACTATCATTCTAGTATAAGAAACAGAAATCCTGCTTAATTTTTTTAAAAAAAATATTTTTATATTTTTAAAACATTTAAACTATCATTGAAGTATAACAAACAGAGATCCTGCTTACTTTTTTTTAAAAAAAATTCATTTTATATTTTTAAAACATTTAAATTATCACTCAAGTATCAGAAACAAACATCCTCCTTCCTTATATTTTTTAGAAAATTATTTTTTAAAATTTAAAACATTTAAACTATCAATCAACTATGAGAAACAGAGATCCGAATTTTTTTTTTAAAAAAAAAAATTATGGTTATATTTTAAAAGCATTTAAACTATCATTCAAGTATTAGAAACAAAGATCCTCCTTACATTTTTTTTTAAAAAAATTATTTTTAAAACATTTAAATTATCGTTCAAGTATCAGAAACAGAGATCCTGCTTACTTTTTTTAAAAAAAATTTATTTTTTCATTTTTTAAATATTTAAACTAACATTCAAGTATTAGAAACAGAGATCCTCCTTTTTTTCTTAAAAGCAAAATTGTTTTTATATTTTTAAAACATTTAAACTATCGTTCAAGTATCAGAAACAAAGATCATGCTTACTTTTTTTAAAAAAAATTAATTTTTACATTTTTTAAATATTTAAACTATCATTCAAATATCAAAAACAGAGATCTTTCTTACTTTTTTCAAAAAATTTATTTTCATATTTTTAAAACATTTAAACTATCATTCATGAATCGGAAACAGAGATCCTCTTTACTTTTTTTTAAAAAAAATTATTTTTATATTTTTAAAATATTTAAATTATCATTCATGTATCGGAAACATTCGAGTATCAGAAAGAAAGATCCTCCTTGCTTTCTTAAAAGCAAAATTATTTTTTTATTTTTAAAACATTTAAACTATCGTTCAAGAATCAGAAACAAAAATCTTTCTTACTTTTTTTAAAAAAAATTTATTTTTACATTTTTAAATATTTAAACTATCATTCAAGTATCAGAAACAGAGATTCTGCTTACTATTTTCAAAAATTTATTTTCATATTTTTAAAACATTTAAACTATCATTCATGAATCGGTAACAGAGATCCTCCTTACCCTTTTTTTTTTAAAAAAATATTTTTATATTTTTAAATCATTTAAATTATCATTCATGTATCAGAAACATTCAAGTATCAGAAACAGAGATCCTCCTTACTTTCTTAAAAGCAAAATTATTTTTATATTTTTAAAACATTTAAACTATCGTTCAAGTATCAGAAACAGAAATCCTGCTTACTTTTTTTAAAAAAATTTATTTTTATATTTTTAAAACATTTAAACTATCACTCAAGTATCAGAAACCGACATCCTACTTACTTATATTTTTTTTGATAATTATTTTGAAGAATATAAACCATTTAAACTATCAATCAACTATGACAAACAGAGATCCTACTTACTTATTTTAAAAAAATTATTTTTATATTTTTAAAACATTTAAACTATCATTCAAGTTTAAGAAATAGAGATCCTACTTAGTTTTTTTAACATTTTATTTTTATATTTTTTATATATTTAAACTATCATTCAAGTATCAGAAACATAGATCAAGCTTACTTTTTTAAAAAAATTATTTTTCTATTTTTAAAACATTTAAACTATCATTCAAGTATTCAGAAACACCCATCCTCCTTCCTTTTATGTTTTAGAAAATTATTTTGTAAAATTTAAAACATTTAAACTATCAATCAACTATGAGAAAAAGAGATCCAACTTTGTTTTTTTTAAAAAATTATTTTTATATTTTAAAAGTATTTAAAATATCATTCAAGTATCAGAAACAAACATCCTCCTTCCTTATATTTTTTAGAAAATTATTTTGAAGAATTGTAAAGCATTTAAACTATCAATCAACTATGACAAACAGAGATCCTACTTACGTTTTTTTAAAAAATATTTTTATATTTTTAAAATATTTAAACTATCATTCAAGTTTAAGAAATAGAGATCCCACTTAGTTTTTTTAACAATTTATTTTTATATTTTTTATATATTTAAACTATCATTCAAGTATCAGAAATAGAGATCAAGCTTACTTTTTTCAAAAATTTATTTTCATATTCTTAAAACATTTAAACTATCATTCATGTATCGGAAACATTCAAGTATCAGAAACAGAGATCCTCCTTTCTTTAAAAAAAAAAACTATTTTTATATTTTTAAAACATTTAAACTATCATTCAAGTATCAGAAACAGAGATCAAACTTACTTTTTTCAAAAATTTATTTTCATATTTTTAAAAATATTTAAACTATAATTCATGAATCGGAAACAGAGATTCTCCTTACTTTTTTTTTTAAAAAAAATTATTTTATATTTTTAAACCATTTCAATTATCATTCAAGTATTAGAAACATAAATCCTCCTTCCTTATATTATTTAGAAAATTATTTTTAAAAATTTAAAACACTTAAACTATCAATCAACTATGAGAAAGAGAGATCCTATTTAGTTTTTTAAAAAAGATTTTTTTACATTTTTTTAAACTTTTAAACTATCATTCTAGTATAAGAAACAAAGATCCTGCTTATTTTTTTTCAAAAATTATTTTTATATTTTTAAAATATTTAAACAATCATTGAAGTATAAGAAACAGAGATTCTGCTTACTTTTTCTAAAAAATTATTTTATATTTTTAAAACATTTAAACTATCACTCTAGTATCAGAAACAGACACCCTCCTTCCTTATATTTTTTAGAAAGTTATTTTTTAAAATTTAAAACACTTAAACTATCAATCAACTATGAGAAACAGAGATCCGACTTTGTTTTTTTTTTTAAAAAAAAATTATGGTTATATTTTTAAAGCATTCAAACTATCATTCAAGTATCAGAAACAAAGATCCTCCTTACATTTTTTAAAAATTTATTTTTATATTTGTAAAACATTTAAACTATCACTCAAGTATCACAAACAGACATACTACTTACTTATATTTTTTTTGAAAATTATTTTCAAGAATTTAAAATATTTAAACTATCATTCAAGTATCAGAAACAAAGATCCAACTTACTTTTTTCAAAAATTTATTTTCATATTTTTAAAACATTTAAACTATCATTCATGTATCGAAAACATGAATAATAAAATATAAAAATAATTTATAAAAAAACTAAAGAGGATTTATGTTTATGATATTTAAAGGATAGTTTACATGTTTTATAATTATAAAATATAAAAAAAAATTATAAAACAAATATTCGTTAAGATTCATGCTTAGGATACTTAAATATTAGTTAAACAAATTATAACTAATGAGTTTTCTTGTTTAGATACTTAAAGAATAATTTATATATTTTCAAATTATAATATATTAAAATAATTTACATAAAAAAAATAATTATGATTGTTGTCTAAGATAGTAAAAGTATAGTTTAAATATTTTAAAATTATAAAATATAAAAATAATTTATAGAAAAAGGTTATTAGGATTTATATTGAGTATACTAACAAGATAATTTAAATATTTTAAAATAATAAAATATAAAAATAATTTATAAAAAAAAACTAAAGAGGATTTCTGTTTAGGATACTTGAAGAATAGTTTACATGTTTTATAATTATAAAATATAAAATAATTTATAAAAAAAATATTAATTAAGATTCATGTCTAAGATACTCGAAGGATAATTTAAATATTTGAAAATTAAAAAAATATAAAAACAATTTCTACAAAAAAGTAATCAAGATTTTTGTGTATGATGCTTCAAGGATAGTTTAGATGTTTTAAAATTATTAAATATAAAAATAATTTATAAAAAAACATTAATTAAGATTTATGTCGAGGGAATTTGAAGGACAATTTAAATATTTGAAAATTAAAAAATAAAAACAACTTGTACAATTTCTACAAAAAAGTAATCAAGATTTTTGTTTATGATACTTTATTGATATATTATATGTTTTAAAATTATAAAATATCAAATAATTTTAACAAAAATATAATTATGATTTTTGTTTGGGATACTTAAAGGTTAGTTTAAATATTTAAAAATTATAAAATAGAAAAATAATTTATAGAAAAACATTAATTTTGATTTGTCTAAGATATTTGAAGGATAGTTTAAATGTTTGAAAATTATAAAATATAAAAATAATTTCTACAAAAATATAATTAAGATTTCTATTTTGGATACTTAAAGGATAATTTCAATTTTTTAAAGTTATAAAATATAAAAACAATTTCTGCTAAAATGTAATTAGAATTTCTGTATATAATACTTCAAGAATAATTTATATATTTTAAAATTATAAAATATAAAAATAATTCATAGAAAAAAGTTAGTATGATTTTTGTTTAAAATACTTTAAAGATAGTTTAAATGTTTTAAAATTATAAAATATAAAAATAATTTATTGAAATAAATTCATTAAAATTTCTGTCTAGGATACTTAAAGGATAATTTCAATGTTTTAAAATTATAAAATATAAAAACAATTTCTGCTAAAATGTAATTAGGATTTCTATATATAATACTTCAAGAATAGTTTATATATTTTAAAATTATAAAATATAAAAATAATTCATAGAAAACAGTTATTAGGATTTTTGTTTAAAATTATAAATATAAAAATAATTTATTGATATAAATTAATTAAGATTTTTATCTAGAATACTTGAAGGATAGTTTCAAATGTTTGAAAATTATAAAATATAAAAACAATTTCCACAAAAAAATAATCTAGATTTCTATTTAGGATACTTAAAGGTTAGCTTATTTATTTTAAAATTATAAAATAAAAATATTTATAAAAAAACATTAATTATAATTTCTGTTTATGATACTTTAAGTATAGTTTAAACGTTTTAAAATAATAAAATATAAAAAGAATTTCTATAAAAAAGTAATCAGGATTTCTTTTTATAATACTTCAATGATAGTTTATATATTTTAAAATTATAAAATAAAAAAATAATTTATAAAAAAATATTAATTAAGACTTCTGTTTATGATACTTGAACGATAGTTTGAAAGATATTTTAAATGTTTGAAAATTATAAAATATCAAAAATATTTCTACAAAAAAGTAATTAGGATTTTTGTTTATAATACTTGAAGGATTGTTTATATATTTTAAAATTTAAAATATTAAAATATTAAAAAAAAACATTAATTAAGATTTTGTGTAGGATATTTGTAGGATTGTTTAAATGTTTGAAAATTATAAAATATAAAAATAATTTCTACAAAAAAATAATTTAGATTTCTGTTTGGGATACTTAGAGGATAGTTTATATATTTTCAAATTATGAAATAAAAAAAATTTACAAAACATTAATTACGATTTATGTTTACGATACTTCATGGGTAGTTTAAACATTTTAAAATAATAAAATCTAAAAATAATTTATAGAAAATAGTTACTAGGATTTCTGTTTAGGATAAATTAAGGATAATTTAATTAATTTAAAATTTTAAAATATAAAAATAATTTATAAAAAAAACTTTAATTAAGAGTTTGTCTAACATATCCTTAAAGTATCTTAAATATAAATTCTAATTAATTTTTTAAAATATTATTTTTAAATTATATAAATAAAAACATTTAAATTATCCTTAAAATATCCTAAATGGAAATCCTTAGTACTTTTTGTTTATAAATTGTTTTATACATTTTATAATTTTAAAACATTTAATATATCCTTGAAGTATCTTAAGAATTAATTCTAATTACTTTTTTTTATATAATTGTTTTTTACATTTTATAATGTTAAAACATTTAAACTATGTTGAAGTATTCTAAACAGAAATCCTCATTAATGTTTTTTTAAATTTTTTGTTTGTTTAACAAAACAAACATTTAAACTATCATTGAAATGTCACAAACAGGAATCCTAATTAATTATTTTTATATTTTATAATTTTAAAATATTTAAACTATCATTAAAGTATCCTAAACAAAAATACTAATTATTTATTTTTATGAGTTATTTTTTATATTTTATAGTTTTAAAACATTTAAATTATCCTTGAAGTATCCTAAACAAAAATTCTAATTAATTTTTTTATTAATTATTTTTTTTATATTTTTAAAATATTTAAATTATCCTTAAAGTATCATAAACATAAATCCTCATTAATATTTCTTTTAAAATTATTTTTCTATTTAAAAAAAATATTTAAACTATCATTGAAGTTTCATAAACAGAAATCTTAATTAATTAATTAATTTTATAATGTTTTTATATTTTATAATTTTAAAAGATTGAAATTATCCTTAAAGTATTTTAAATAGAAATCCTAATTAATTATTTTTCTATTTTAAAATTTTAAAATATTTTAACTATCTTTAAAGTATCCTAAACATAAATTCCCATTATTTTTTTAAAAAATTATTCTTCTATTTTAAAAAAACATTATACTATTATTGAAGTATCATAAAAAAAAACTTAATTAATTATTTTTATATTTTATACCATTCCTTTTGTTCTTATCTTTATTCTTTTTGTAATTTGTTTTTAATTTTTTTCTTTACGCTTTTTATTTTTAAAAAATCATTATACAAAAACTTAGAAAATAGTGTTTCACTGTAGAAACTACCAAATTGTTTTATTCTTATGTTATGTTAAGAATTAAATTGAAATCTTTCTTGTTTTTATTAATGCACATGATCTTTACTATATTTTTATTATATATAAGCATCGATTTTTTTTATTCATGATTATATTTGTTTCTCGTTGTAAAAAAGCATGTTAATAACACTTACAAATTAACTCTTGTGTTAGAAAAAAAATGTTCGATTTGCAAAGAGGCAAGTTGAATAAACATGGTAGCAATTTCTTTTTTTACATTTATTGACATAAATGGTTCTTGATGTATATATTTAATTAAATGTATGCATAAGCTCTTATATATATATATAATTAGATTTTTTAAATAAAAAAAACTTGTAAATTTATTTATTTTTTTTTCAAAAGAAAAATATTTGACCCGATACTAAACTTAAGTCAAATAACTAGAACTTATCTATTTTAAGTTAAATTCAATTAAACTCAAATTTGACCTTTATTTTCTTATATTAGCTTTATAGTTCTTAAATTCCTCCAAACCAGTATTCATCCTTTAATAATAGTTATGAATTTTTTTTTTAAAGAAATGAATGATGTTGTTTGACTATTTTAATGCACCCTCAAGTATTTAAAATAAAATCTTTAATTAAAGATATTAACATAAGAAGTTAGTCTAATAAAAGAAATTAAAATTAATTATCAAGAGAGTTCTTTCTTTTGTATTTGAAACCTCTCAATCAAAACGAAAAAATAATTCCGCCCTGTTCAATATCAAATTGAAGTTAATCATAAAGCAAAATTGAATTCATTTTGAAACCAATAAAAAATCACAATTCATTATAATTGTATTTAATAAACCAATAGATAATATTTTCTTGGTCTTTCTCATCTTTACTTCCCTTCTTCAAACAAGTAATGAACCAATTACGACTTGAACTTCATCAATTCTAATTTAGACTCTATATGTTACACAATATATTTATATTATGGTACAGTGGACATATGTGATTCATTGATTAAGCCAATAATTTGATGATTTAACCTTTTTTATATATATTAACATGAATATTCAGACCAGCTTGCGTACATATCTCAACTAATTTCACGAATTTTAAAATTAGTAATTATAAGGCTCAAATCTAAAATTACAGGGGAAACAAACTTTTTAGTTCCAAAATTTTATAACTAGAATATGACTTAACTTGATAAAGATTCTCATTAGTTTTATCATAAGTATAATTACATTTTTAAACACCTCCCAAGTCATTGTCTGATATGAGTCTAATAAAATAGAATAAAGGAGATGTGTATGAGATCTAAACAAATCAGTTATTAGGAAATAATTTTCTTAAAGATATTATAGGAAATAACTTTAAATTCCTGTCAGGAATTTTCCACACACCCTCTTCGAGTGATAGATATCTTTCTCGGAATGATTATATGTTATTCACACTCCTTTTTCTTCGTGCAAGAAATGATGGAGAGGTGAACTCAATGTTATGTGTCCACTCTAGTAAATAATAATTCTTGTTGAACTGTTGAAGAAGCATCGAGAAGTTTCTTGTAGCAGGTTTTTTTTTTTTTTTTAATTGTAAATCATAACTATAACTTGAATCAAAATCTAATTATGAATTAAATTAAAATATTTTATTTTTATGTTTTAAAATATATTTTTTTAATTAATATTTTTTTAATATTTCCAGATTATTTTGATTTATTTTGATATATTGATATTAAAAATAATTTTTTTAAAATAAAAAAAATAATTTTAATATATTTTTATATAAAAAATATTTTAAAAAATAATTACCTGAACAAGAAAATTTGAAATGTAAACGCTGTGAAATCTTTTTTCTTTTTAATGTCAACATTAAGGTTTTTCAATTTTTTACCAATTTAATTCACCAATTTAATCGGACCATAGTTTTAAGATTCCGGCCCGGTGGTCGGCCCGGTCCAAGGCTCGGGTTCTGGGTTTTGACCGGGTCGTCGGGTCGGATGGGTCAAAATTTATTTTTTAATTTTTTTTTAAAAATCAAAACGGCGTCGTTTTAGCAAAAAAAAACAAAAAAAAAATAAAAAGTCAACGGGTTTGGGGCGGGTGTTGACCGGGTCTTGTCGGGTCCCGGGTCGACCCACCGGGTCGACCGGGTCTGGCCGGGCCAATTACCAAACGGGTTTTGGCCTCCACCCGGACCGGTCCCATGTCCGGATCGGCGGGGTGTTTGGTTGACCCGCCAGGCCGGTCCGGATTTTAAAACTATGATCGGGACAACCCTTCTACTTGGTTTCACATAAAATTCAGCCCGGTTGGTCATTGGACCGGATGGCGTTGAATATAACTGGTGCAAAGGGGCTGAAAAATTGTCAATAAATGCTTTGGAGGCGTCCTTTTGGCGATACCATACGGTGCCGTTTTACCATTTCCTTCCCGACCCTAAAACCCTACCTTCCATACCCTTCCCCAGTTTTCACTTCGCATGATGCTTCTAAGAAAAAAGCTGCCATTCTTCTCCCTCCCTCCGTCTATTGAAAAATAGTTTGATCTCTTTATAAATAAATAAATACTAAAGCTAAAAACAGTAAATAATGTCGGCCTTATCGAGAGGCCTCATTTCTCGTCTCCATCGGATACTGTCAACCAATTCAAGAACACCTCCAACAGCAACAACAAAGTTCTACCTCCTAAGATGTTTCAGCGCTGATGCTCTGATCGATGGGTCCCAGGTTGCGTACCATCAACAAAGCCGGATCATTGAAGCAAAACCGGGTGTAATGACCCCAAATTCAAAGCGAACAGGAGTCATTGCGGTTAAATGTGGGATGACTGCTCTTTGGGATAAATGGGGTGCTAGGATTCCTATTACTGTCTTATGGGTCGATGATAATATTGTCTCTCAAGTTAAAACTGTTGAAAAAGAAGGCTTCTTTGCTTTGCAGGTACTATCATTTGCGTAAAGTTTCTTTATTTCTTTTATATCTTTTTTTTTGTTAATTTGGCTTTGCTATTGTGATTCTACTGTGTGTTAGGTTGGTTGCGGGCAGAAGAAAGAGAAGCATTTGACGAAGCCGGAAGTGGGTCATTTTCGAGCTCAAGGTGTCCCCATGAAGAGGAAATTAAGGGAGTTTCCTGTTACAGAAGATGCTCTTCTTCCTGTTGGTACTTGTGTTGGCGTTCGACATTTTGTTCCTGGTCAATTTGTTGATGTCGCTGGAATCACTATGGGTAAAGGTTTTCAGGTCTATTTCTATTTCTCCTTTAGTCATCTTCCTTTTGCTTTCATTTTAGCCTATACGTTTTCCCTTTCCATCTTAGTGTGTTCTTGTTGCACTGGTTTAAGCTTGAAAATGAGTTTACTAGAATCAGAAGTTTGAATGAGATTACCCAACATTTTTCTTTGTAGTAGGGTATCACCTGATTAACATAATTTAACTATCTGACTATATTGAAAATTTTACAAGGTCGTTGAGGAATTTTCTTACCTTGTTATTTGTGCATTGCTATTATCATAATGACAGCCAGTTTGCTTTGTTCAATGGCATTAGAATGAGTAGTTCGTCGGTTTCTTAGGTCCAAAGCTTATGCTTGTGATTATGTCTGCGAATGCGTGTTCTTTTTCATGGTTTTTTTTTTAATTATTATTACATGTGATGAATTGTACACGTTGTTACAAGAAAAATCCCTTTTCACAAGTTCCAGGAATTCTCTTGTTTAAAATTCTTAATTCAGTGAGAGAAGAAAAGGTTTAGGATTTATTTGTCATGGATATTTACTGTTTTGTTTTCTATACAGGGTGGTATGAAAAGGCATGGATTTAAAGGAGGGCCAGCAAGTCACGGTGCATCCTTATCACATCGAAGCATTGGTTCTACTGGTCAGAGGGATGCTCCTGGGAAGGTGTGTGTCTCTTTCTTCGAGTGAACTAAAGAGTGATTTGTCTGACCTATCATTATTTTAGACTCATAAAGCTAGGTAATGGGCCAAGATCCTCTGCTAGGACCTTTGGAAGTGACACTGGCATGAATTCTGCCTTGAGTTGTGGCTGGAACCTTCCTGCCTGTGGAATATAATACATTCATTCTCACCATGACTGTTGTACAATTTTTTTGTCAGCATTTGTTTCTTACTCCTTTAAGAAGATAGAGATCAGTGACACAGCTCAAATCAACTGAGTGGCAATTCTAAACTGGCTACTGAACCCTCTTCCTCCATGCTGTCCTGCCTAAAGTCATGTTCTTTGAGATTGGCTTGGTCAATCTCACTTCCTTATTTTGATGATAAAAGTTACACAATCTGTTCAAGGATATCCCATTATTAAGGTCTCGTTGAGTATAGCACCACATATTTTTGTTGTATGTTGCTCCACTTCGGCTGTAGTGGTGATGATCTCTTGTCTCTTCTTGACAGGTATTTAAAGGCAAAAAGATGCCTGGGCGCATGGGTGGAGTTCAGAGAACGGTTAAAAATGTTTGGGTCTACAAAATAGATCCTGCAAGGAACCTGATGTGGGTGAAAGGCCAAGTATGGTTCTCGAACCAAATTTATCTTTTCATTAAAAAAAGAAATGAAATTTGAATAAAAGGTTAAGGAGGTTATACCACGCCTGCTGAAAATATTTCCTTTTTGTGGTCTAAGTGCAATGTTTTTTGTATCACATGTGTCTTGTATCTAGGATGCCAGTTTTAAGTTTTGTTGAAGTTATGGTGAATAATGTTGAATCATTCTGTAAAGCACATAAAGCAAGTCATGGTTTAAGTTTTCTCGTTGTTTAAGATGGGTGTCTAGGATAATTGGGTATACTGTAATTGCATTTATTAGTTATTACCCATCCCAATTTTTTTGTTCTGCAATGCTAATCACATATTCTATAATGGAGCAAAGAAAATTTATGAAACTTCGACACTGAAAATTAGAAGGATCCAATTCTTTTGGTCCCTGTCTTTATATCTCCCTCTTTTATCTTCTCCTTTTGTCTTGATGGATCTTAGTTGAGTCATATGCTTCCACCGCAATAGACCAAGCTTTCCAATCCTTTATGTCTCTCATCTGAAACAATCTTAACGGAGACTTTAATTATTTTCAGGTCCCTGGAGCTGAAGGGAACTTTGTGTTCATAAAAGATTCTGTTTACAAGAAACCTGATATTCAGATGCTTCCATTCCCAACTTACTTTGGTGCAGAAGATGATGATAATGCAGAACCTCTAGTTGCTGATCTTGGAGAAGTGGATCCGTTTATGGTTGCAGATTAGTTGAAAGTTACAAAAGCAGGTTTTATTGCCTTGCAGTCACCTTTTCGATGAACATGCATACTTATGATGGGCTTACACTGCAATTAGATGAGGCTACTAAACAGTTTTTTTTTTTGGTCAAAGGACTGGAGGTGAAGGGATTGTAATTTTGTCATTGAGTTCATTTGACATATTGGATTTTGAAATCGGTTGTACATCTTTTTTTCTCTTCCGGTACTAACATGGGAAAGGTTTCCTCAAATAAATATAGGAACTTGTGGACGCCTAGCATGTTGACGTGCATTGCATGGTAACCGGGGTTGTAAAATTGTTGCAGATTCACTGTTCAAAGAAGCAATGACTGCAGTGTGACTATTATGTTAAACTTGTTGGTTGATTTCTATGTTATTATCATGCACATGCTGAATGTGATCATCTCTTTTACCGGTTGAAATAGAATGTTGGGGGTGGATATTTTGACCAAAAAGAAAAAAAAGAAGTTAGTGTAGCTTTTTTCTCATGTTTATTGCCATCTTTTTACCGTCAATCTCCACATTAATTTACCTTGTACTGGTAAAATGTGATGAATATGAATAATAGTAACACATGATCAGATGATGTTATTCATGGCGATTATTTTTCTTATTAATATTAAGGTTGTAGATCTAGTGTATAAGACACCAACTATCAAGTGGTTGATGTGCGCTCAAACGTGCATAAGCTCAGCATGTGGAGTGTTGAGAAAGTCTTGCAAAGAATTAGTCTATAATTTTGTCCACTTGTTAAAACCCGAATAAACCTGATTTAATAAAAAAAATTATATTATTTCAACTTATTTTAATTTTTTTTAGATAATATTAAATAGGTAGCTTGTACTATACTAGGAGCGAAAAGATATTGATATGATGCAATTTTTTTGTAAAACAAATCTCCAAGATTATGATCATTAACTCATGATCTAAAAATATTAAAAAGCAATGAAAAAAAAAGATCGAGCCAACATGATGAATGTGCTGAATTTATGATTCGAGATATAATACCGAAATAACTTAATAGAAAATAAAAGGTAAATAAAAAAAAATACCAATTTTCAAAAACAAATTAAAATTCCTTCACGTATTGCCTCAAATTCAATATCAGAGGTGCAACTAATAAATTTAAGTTAATAAAAAACTAAAATAAGGTCAACTTTTTTTTTTTCATTGCAAAAAAGATATTAAGATATACAAATCTTATAAACCTGAGTTAATCTCTCAAAATCGCAATCCATTAAATTCTTGACCTGAGCTTAGCTCAACACCTAAAAATTAAATGTTACGGAATGAAATCAATTAATTTAATTCAATTTTAAAAAAAAATTCCCTTAGAAAAGCTAAATTTTAAGAAAAAAAAATAAAAGCAAGGTGAGACCCGTGTTATTTTAAAATTGACCAAAAAAATCATATAGAAAACAAATTAAAAAAAATAAGAGAATGGTAAAGGATGGGAAAAAAAGTTTTAAAAAAGAAAAAAAAAACTATGAAAACCCGTGTTCATGTCAACTTCGTAAACTTGAGTTAATCTCTTAAACCTGTAAATTGTTAAATTCTAGACTCTGACTCAACTAAAAAATAATTGAAAGAAACTAATCATGATTAAATCAAAAACAAAATAAATGAAGGAAAGGATAAAAAAAAAAGTAATGAAAAAAATGAGAATCAAAATTTGAAAAAAAAATAAACTAAATTCTAAAGGACAAAATCAATAAAATAAATACAAAGGATAAAAAAATAGCAATAAAAAAAATAAGAATCAGATTAAATACAAAAAATAAATTAAATTAAATGCACAGAGGGATCAATTGAAAAAAAAAAAACTTGAAGAAGCATTAAAATCAAAACAAATCAAAATCAAAAGAATGAAAACAAAACCTAAAACAAATAAAAAGTGGAGGGCACAACTATCGCCTACTTTGCCAAATGTGTCACCCCAACAACTACGCCACAACCTTACGCATCAGATGAGACAACAATCAGGTTTTTGTGGCCACCGTAATTGTCCTTACACACCTCTAGAATAGCACGGAGAACTTTGACATGCTCGTTCCACGCGTCAACATATTTTACTAATTTATTAAATGTTTTAAGAAGACAAATTACCAAAAAAAAAAAAAAGACTAAAGGGCCTATCATTATTACAAAATAACCATGGTGCAAAGACAAAAATACCCTCTGATGTTATTCTTAAAATTTAAAAAGTCAAAGGTTAAATATGTAATTTTACTGTAAAAAAAATTAGAAAGACAAATAAACCCCACTCTATAAGGTCATTTTTTTGAGCAGCAAAGTGTATAAATGTAATTTTATTGTGCAAATTAGAGGAAAAGAATGAAAAAAACCCTTATTGAGAGATTTTTTTTTTTTTTTTTTTTTTTTAGATTTCAAGGGCAAAAATAATTTTTAATGTGTATTTTCAAAGTTGAATGACAACATTATTTCTAATCAATCCACAAATAACATTTAAATCTCCTTAAAAAAATAATTTTACCCTAGATGCTAAGGTAATTGTTAAGAGCAATAAAAGGCATGATAATCATATTGCTTGAATCAACGATGATTCTCCTTCACAGGAAAAGACTAAGCTCTTTTGGTTTTGTTTTGTAATTGTTTAGGATTTACATATATTGACGTGTCCAATCCATTGACTCAAATATTAAATCAATAAAGTTGGTGCTTTTATAAACCATTACTAGTCCTAGCTAGCTAACTAGTGATAGTGCCCACGCTAAGTTGCGGGCTGCTATTTTCACTACGAATTGGTATTTTTTATGATGTAAAGATTGTGCATCCTTGTAGTCCTCATGTGATTTTGATCTTTTGTTTGTCTTTTACTACTAACAAAACTTTATAACTTTTCACCATTTGTTTGTCTTTTACTACTAAGTTAACTTTATAACTTCTTACCAAGGATCTCTTCAAAAGTTGAGAAGTTTAATGATATCAGATTCTCAACACTTATTTTTCAAGTCTTTATTTTATGAATCCCATGATCTGCACTGATAATAATAAAAGAAAACCTCATCAAATTCAGAACACCATCACCACCAAACAACAAAATAATATGAGAAATAAAACTTATTTATATGTAGTGCATGGAAATGCATGCTAAACCAATCAACAATTATATTCACAATCAAGTCGTTCAACGTCGAAGGATTCTTTTTATGGTAAGCTTTCAAATATGCAGAAACCATAAAAAATAAACCCCAATACATTGGCAAAATGCTGTCCAATTCTTAGATGATTGTATCATAATTTTACCTTAGATATTGAATTGAGCAAACCTTAAGTGAAAGAATGATTTATACATTTCTTAAGTGAAAATATTGTTAGCTATTACCATAGCAAAATTAAGCCAAGGTAGATAGATCAATCATTACTTGGAGCAGTGGGATGACAAATTCCTTTTCTTCTAGCTCTCTTCCTTTAATCCTTACCATTCTTGCCTCCTTTCTAATCTGGGCAACTCGTTTGTAATCATCTTTTTTAGACTTATATCCAAACCCAAATCTTTGATCCACACTCTTTAGCTTGATTGGTCTAGTTTTCGGATTATATTGGAAAGGAGCCCTATTCTTCAGAAAGTTATGCTACATTATTATTTGATTGTTTTTCTAAGTTGGGTTTTTATTTGTTGGTCTTTTTTAAGGTTTAAGGCAAATATCTTTTCATGAGGGAGTCTCTACCTTATCAGGTTAAATCCTAACCGTTCTAAAGTTTTAATTTTAGCATCGTATTTATTTGCACCTTGTATCTTTAATACCCAATGGTGCATTTTATCGTGTAATCTTACACCCATAAATATTAAATTTTATATCTGGACCCTAAAAAAAAATGGTTTTTGATATTTTAGGCAAACCATAATGGATGTTCATAAACTAGTTATGATATCTATTTTTTGGATTTTCAAAACATGAGAAAGGTGCAATTTTTTTTTAATGAAAATATACTTTGAAATTTTTTAGGATTTGACCATATGCATAAAAAAAATTATTTTTTTTTTTTTTTTTGAAAAGGGAAGTTAATTTAAAAGTTTTTGAGATTTTTTTTGGAAATATTTTAGAGAAAACCAAGTATTTTACTACTGAATTTTTATTTTACAATGTAAATATAGAACCTGATATTATGCAAAATTGGTAGAAAAATATTTAAGAAAATCACAATTTTATTTTAAGGATTTTTGAATTTTTTTTTTATATATAATATTATATATATACATATATAGTAATTAATTAAATATTATTAAAACATGTGGGCTGGCCCTGCCCAGATAATTAGGCCAAGCATAGACCCAGAAACAGGTGGGCTGGTATCGGCCTAACATATTCTTCTTCTTGTTTTTTTGGGGACGGGTTGGACCTGGCCCAGCCCAAATTAACTTAGTCACTGGCACAACCCAGTGACTAAGTTGCACTGTTCACATGCAGCGGTAGCAGAGAAGGGAGGAAGAAGAAGAAGAGAAGAAGAAAAGGAGATGAGGGAAGCTTACCTAGCATTGAGGGAGCTAGCGACCTGATTGGTGACGCGCAGTGCAATTGGAGGTAATGAGGCCGACGACTAGCTCTAGTTACAGCTAAAAGGAGAAGTAGAGGCTTGAAAAAGAGAGGGGAAGCTCGCGGTTGGAATTGTTGGAGTGGCTGAGGAGAGAGTTGCTGCCCTAGCTACCGTTGGGAAGGACAAGAACTTCTAAGCAAGGTGGCTGCTGCTAGGGTTGGAGTGGTTGAGAAGAAGATTTTTACAGAGGAGAGAGAGAGGTGGTGCAACCACCACATGCAATGATTTGTTGGCTACTTGAGGTGGAGATGATGGTGAGAAGATAGGTGATAAGGGTGGTGGTGGCTGAAGGCCACGACGGAGAGAGAAAAAAAAGAAAGGACTGGTTGCAGGAAAACTAAGCAGGGAAGACTGGTTTTCGGCCAACTTTGCGTTTGATTTTCTCCTCCTCCAGGGCATGAAATCCACTCCTATTTATAGAGGATCGAAGAGGATAATCTTGTCTACATAGGAAAAAAATTTAAACCCTTGATTCGGTTGGGAAGGATCTCAATCGTTGGCTTAAAATGTGTATCATGAGTTGTTCAATTTGCATAAAAAAGTTGCCTGAGTTGGCCTATTTAGGCAGGTGCCAACGCCATCTCATTACCATTCAGATTGAAATGTTCAATTAGGGTTGTAAAGAAACTATAGGGGATTATTTGTGTGCACGTTTTGTTAGATTTGATAGAGAAATGAAGCATTAAGTTCACCTGAAAAGTAGCCACCTGGGCAACATTCTCGTGCAAAATCAATGAAGACAATGAACAGTGCCAGACAATGTGTCGTCTAGTCCTTTTTTATATAAATATATTCAAAACGACGCCATTGTGGATTAAGTTAGGGATTTTTACAGATTTTTAATTTAGTCCTCCAACTTTCAAATGGTTTCAATTGAACCCCTAATTGATCCTAAACTTTGATTTAATGCAATTAGGTCCCTGCAGAACTTCAACTGCAGCCCCGGATTTACGCGCCTTTTGCAATTTGGTCCTTGATCTCGAATTTATGCAATTAACCCCTAATTAACCATTAAATTTTCAATTTCTTTAATTTCACCCACGATTTTTGTTAATTTAGCCCCCATAGTTTTTTGCCTGTTTCAGAATCGTCCTTAGCTGTAAATTGTATCAATTTAACCCCTAATTGACCCCAAAACTTCAATTTTCTTGCAATTTTCCCCTTCATTTCAATCAATTAAATTTGGTCTCTTAAAATTCCAATCATCTCAATTAAGCCCAAATTAGACTCTCAAACTTAAGTTTTCACCAATTAAACCCCAAATAAAATTAATTTGACTCATTTAAAGTACAATTAAGTCCTTGCACTTAATTAAATCCTTTTATTGGACCCAAATTAATTCTTAAACATAATTAAAATTCAATTTGGCCAATTATTAAATCAAATTGGCATATTAAAACTTTAATTATGTCCTTGGACTTAATTTTTATGCAAATTTGTCCAATAATAGTTTAATTTGACCGTAAATTTGCATTTTCGCTCTATATTGGAGCATAATAGGGTACACTTAGGTCTTGAATTTCCTTTAAAATTGCAGCTACATCCCTGGCTTGTTTTCTTCACGTTGGCAGCCTTTATTTTATTTATTTTATTATTTTTATTTTGAAAAAAAATGAATTTTAGGAAATAACCTAGAATTGGGTTATGACAGTTGCCCCTCTATTTACAATGCTTACAATAGAAAGTATCATAAGAGACTTTAGATAATAATCTTTGTAAAGAAGAAAAAGAATGAGATAATGGACTCACCCTATCAAGAGGGATTGAATCCTTATGGAAGTATTTGGAGTGAGGGCTAGAAAGCGCATTTAGAGGGAAGACTTAAAGGTTTCTAAAAAAACTTGATTACACACTCAGAGGAAACAAATAGGACCGTAGAGTTATCTAGGAAGGTTGAGGGCTCAAAGATACATTAAAAGGGAAAGAGGTAGGTTTGTGAAATCTAGTTGAGATGGTCGAGGGTTCGAAGACGCACTCAAATGGAAGGAGATATAGCTATAAAGGGCATTAGTTGAGATGGTCGTGTTGAGGGTTCGAAGACGCACTCAAATGGAAGGAGGTAGGGCTATAAAGCGCATTAGCTGAGATGGTCAAGGGCTCGAAGGATCTCTTGAAAAGAGGTAGAGTCATGAAATGCACCATATGAGAGATTATGGCTCAAAGACGCATTTGAAAGGAAGATAAGGCTATGAAACTCAATATTGAGAGTTAAGGGATCAAGGGCCCACTTGAAAAGAGATAGGGTTAGAGACACACTACACAAGAGGTAATGTGTTATGATAATGGGACACTAATATGCTAGAGGTGACAATAATGCATGATGATCAAGATGCATGTACACTTACCTGTGAAATACAAGTCCCCTTTCTTCACTAATTTTCCATCTTGAAAATTTAAGTCTCTGTAGTAAGCTTTAGTGGCTTTTCTGCTCTGGCTTACTCGAGCCACATCTTGTGATCTTAATCTCTAGAAAAGATATGACATGAGCATACCTCTTTGCCCACAAACCTTTATCTGAAGGATCATCATATCTCCTATTTTCTTATAAAAGGAATTATGAAACCAACCCTATATGTTTTGTTGGACTGCCCCTCAGTTTGATCATGCCCGCAAGTATTTGTTTGGGGTTTTCTTTAGGGACAGAGTTATGTGAGGGAAGATTTGGTTATTTACAAGGAATTATTTTCACAAAGAACTTTTGGAATTTCAAAGCTATTTTGAAAAAAATCATTTTGATGTTTGTTTAAAACAAACTTGTTCTGAAAAATTCAAGCAATTCTCATGGATAGGTTTACATAAGTGTTGTTTTTGGTGAAAATGTTAAGTGATGTTTTGGTGGTTAAAAAGGTTTCAAGATCCAATCTGAAGGTTTCAAAGAATTTGTTTTCAAAGCATGAATAATAACTTGTTTCGAATAAGAAAGCATTGCCCACCGATCCAGATTGTCTGCTAATTAGTACTTAAAAATGTATATTTATCAAGGTTTTATATCATCATTTTGCACTTAAAGTATCAATAACTCCTTAACTAAAGCATGTTTTATAATAACAAGTCTAATACTATAAAATGCCCTAATATATGGTAAATGTTCATCTTAAATGCAGGCCTATCACATAAATCAAAGGATTGATTGATGAATTCAACTACTGAAATTTGTGAAGATAAAGAGAGGGTGAAACTTAGAAAAGAGATGTTGGTGCAGTCCAAACTAGAACATTGTTCGGTGTTTGGGTCATATCTCGAGTTCTAAATGTCCAAATGACCTCAATTTTTTACACAAATTTAGTAAGACATAGGCCTACAACTTTCATGTTTTCATCAAGATCTAAGAAGGTCATTTTCAAGTCCAAATTATAGCAACAACGGAAAAGTCCGAATCTATTCTGCAGCCCGAACACTGTTCAATGTTTGGCCCATATTTGGAGTTCTAGAAGTCCAAATGACCTCCATTTTTTTTTCCTGGAAAGCTGAGTCAATTTCCTACAACGTTCATGTTTTCTAGTGGACCCAGCTTAGATGGTAACATTTTTGTTTTATTCAGATAAGAAGATAAGGATTTTCATCAAGTCAAAAGTTGGCCACCCACTCAACAATTATTGATCAAATCAATAATTCTGAATTTTGGCCTATAAAAAGAGGCATTTGCCATGCATTTGGGAGCTTGGTTGTTCAGATCAAGTTCATGCTCTTTATTGCTCTTTTTATATTTTTTTTTTGTAATTTTTAAGTTTTGCTTTCATTAATATCTTGTTTATGCTTTTCATTTCCTTTCCTTTACTTAGTTAACTTGTATTATCTTTATGTTCTTGTTTTGTTTATTTATGTTTCTCTTCTTCATTATGTTTAGCTAAGTTTAATATGTCAAAGTGAAAAGATTACACTAATGGTGTAAGAATAAGTATGATGTAAACTAAACATGGACCTTAATGTTTAATATTAACATGTCTTATATTTTTATCTTACTAATTCTTAATACCTTACTTGTTAAATGGTTAATCTAGATTTGTATTGTATAACACTTGGTACAACAAATGCTTGACACTCTCATAGCCCAACCGTATGGTATTACCTACACCTAAGCTATGAAAGGAACTTGATTTGTTGTTAACATCAGTTACTATCATGAATTCCTGATAATATTTAAAAGTTTGGTGTTATGTAAATAAGATAATAAATATGATCATGTTAATAATTTATAATGAGTTATTAATGACAAATCATCCGATTGGAACCTCCTTCGTGTGTGGTTTCCAAATTGAGTAATAAGAGTTTATACTATACTTATTTGAAATACCATTGGTGTATCCTCTAACCTTGACATTTGTTTTTATCATTGTTTAATCCTTACATTAATCTTCCATCTCAAAGTTCTCATTAATTTCTTCATCTTCTTTTTTTTTTTTTATATTATTATTATTATTATTATTATTATTATTTCTCTCATGCAAATATGCAAAGTGGTTTCTCATTATTCATGCAGCCAAAACTCATCTTTGAAGTCATTTCATTGCCATTTAGGTTACTTTTCAGGTTTTATAGGTGTTAGGATATCATTTAGATTTTCAGAACTTGTTTGTTAGAACAAGCACCAATTTGATTTTTTTATTAGAACTTCGATTTTTTCTAAAAATCCTTTGTGAAAACATGAGATCATGCATAGTTTTTTAGGAGAAACACACTAAAGAAATCTTGGCCACAATTTTATTGATTGATAAAGGTAAATACATCAGGCATAATACTTCTTTACAACATCTGAGTTTACAGGTCTAGGTAGATCATTTCCATCCATATTAGTCAAAATTAAGGCCCCTCTAAAAAATACCTTTTTCACCACATATGGCCCTTCGTAGTTTGGTGTCGACTTACTTTGATCTTCTCCTGATGCTAGTGAGATCTTCTTCAACACCAAACCCCCCTCCTTAAACACCCTTGGTTTGACCTTGTTGTAAGCCTTTGTTATCCTGCTTTGTATAACTCGTGATGGCAAATAACTACTAGTCTTCTTTTATCAATCAAATTTAGCTGCTCAAATCTTTACCTTGCCCATTCTGATTCGTCCAGTTTTGCATCCTTCAGGATCCGCAGTGATGAGATTTCTACTTCTAAAGGCATAACGGCCTCCATTCCATATACTAAAGAATATGGGGTTGCATTTGTTGAAGTTCTAACTATGGTACAGTACACATAAAATGCGTATAGGAGCATCTCATGCCAATCCTTATAAGTGACCACCATTTTTTGGATGATCTTCTTGAGATTCTTATTAGCTACTTCGACTGCCCCATTCATCTTCGATCTATAAGGAGAAGAATTGAGGTGTTTAATCTTTCATTTGGTGCATATTTTGTCAATCAGCTTCCCATCGAAATTCTGAGCGCTATTAGTTACTAATCTTGCTGGCAAACTATAACGACTACCAAATCCTTTTCAATGAATCTCTTGACTACTTTTTACATTACATGGGCATAAGAATTGGCTTCCACCCATTTGGTTAAGTAGTCGATGGCCACCAGAATAAATCTATGTGATGCGAACCTCGTGATCACGTGGTCACGCAACCCACAATCAAGATTGAGATCTGATCCCGGAGAGCCGAAATAGGTCTGATATGAGTGCGACACAATGGAAACCTGCCCCAAGGCACCAACACTATTGGAATGAGTAGAATGACGCCACGAAACCAGTTAATCTTCGATAAGTCAGATTCAGTTCGTTCAAGAACTGAAGAATGCAAGAATCACTCTCACACGTTAAAACTGAAAAATTCAGAATAATAATCATCAAAGCTGCCGAAATTGTGGCTTACATGAGTTTAAATAGTGCTTGAAAAATTAACCCTAATGGACCTCGTATGTGGACTTATATGAGGTCCACTCAAAACTGGCCCAAAACCCTAAACTAAAAAGCCCATAACTTGATCCAAACAAGCCTTGGATCCTAGTTGAAAACAAACTATTAATTAAGCCCAAACATGAAAGAAAATAATAAAAATAAGTAACTTGTCATTAAATACCACCAGCTCTTCTTTCCTTGTGTAGCTAGGATGAATAAGGAATCCTTATAAGAAAAGGATTCTGAAACATTAATGAATCCTTGACACACTAGGAGATTATATTGCAACTCATTAAAGATCCTTGTGGAACTAGGAAATTCCCAAAACCAGCTCCCACATCCTTGGAGGAAAAGAATCCTAATCAAATAGGAAGTCCACAAGTCAAATGGAAGTAAATAACAAAATCCGTACAGCCTCTGTTGACCAGTATTGGGGTGCCTTACCGAACTCCGATTGACCTGTAATTTTAACCCAAGGTAGTAAGATATGTCTGGAGAGTCCACATAAAATATTAGCCCGATCCAACGGTCGTATTGAGAATTATGACTGTTGCCGTAAACCTGGACTGTTGCGCTTTTTACGCCAAAATCTGAATCTGACCTTACTTGGGTCGTATCACAGGGCTGAACCGTATCACTATGCCTCTTGCTCACTTTGGGGTTGATTGGCCCTATAACATTCAAACCCAACATATCAAAAGACCAAGGTGAGATCATATTGAATAGAGGTGTTGGAGGCACATTTATTCTATCACTATATATTTGACACTTATCGCATTTTCTAACATAGTCTATACAATCTCTCTCCATGGTTAACCAAAAATATCCCGACCTTTGTATATGCTTTGCTAGTGTATGCCCATTAGCATGTGTAGCACAAATCCCCTTATGAACTTCTTTTAATGCTTGTTCAATCTCATTTTCATTCAAACACCCGAGTAGAATCCCATCAAATGACCTTTTATATAAAATTTCTCCATCTAAGTAAAATTAATGGTCATTCTCCTCAAAGTCTCTTCATCTATCTTGGAAATCCCTTAAAGGTATTCTCTATGTTGGAGAAACTTATTGATGTCATTATAACATGGTTTCCCATCTAGAGATTCTTCAATTAAGCAACAATGGGCTTGAAAGCTTCTCTAACTTTGATATCTATTGGCTGGATCTTGTTTCTAGTATTGACTTGTGTCATTGAAGCTAAGGTTGCCAAGATATCAACATATTGATTCTTATCTCTACTTATATGGGTGAATTTGATCTTTTCAAATTCATTGGCTACCTCGAGAGATAATTTTAATATAGCTTCAATTTCTCATCCTTGGTTTGCCACTCACCTTTGACTTTGCAGATGATTAGTAAGGAATCCCCGAAGACCTCAAGCTTCTTGGCTTTAAGTTCTAAAGCAGCTTCCAGGCCAATGATGCAGGCTTCATCCTCGACCATATTGTTGGTACATTCAAATAGTAGCCTTGTTGAAAGGAGCTTTATTCTTTAGAAAGCATTTCACAGCCATTTTTGCCGTTTTAGGGATTTTAGGCTTTCCCAACACTACACCTTCAGGAACTCATTCCGTATTCACAATTTCAAATGCATGAATATTACCATGTCTACAATCTTTCGCTTCAATGAAGGGTATGGCTATATTTTTTATCATGGAAACTGTCTCTTCAGCTTTGACAAGTTATCAACATTCCATTCATGATATACTTTGAACACTAGTGTAGTGAAGAAGTCACCGCTCCAACTGCATGAATCCATAACCTCCCTAATAATACGTTGTAAGATGGGTGAATGTCCATTACTTGTAATGTTACCAGGAACATCAGTGGCCCTACATATAGCTCCACAAGAAAATGCATGATCTCATTAAAACAAAAGCGCTCGGTTACCATAGAAAATATTTCGGTATCATGAACTAAATTACCGACAAGATCAGCACAAGTCAAAACAAAGCAAAACAAATCCGAACATGATCAAACAAGAGCAATTACTTTTTAAAAACAACAGGAGCAATCTCCATCTTTCAATTCAGGTACACCTCCTTCAGCCAATCTTCTCACGAAAAATCTTGTAGTGGGTTCATCAGTGGTGTGAATGGAAAGTTGTGGTAGAACTTCATCCTTCGCTTTTAGATCTGCTTCCTTTATATGTTTTTCTTCTTGGCTCTCCAGGGTACTGATGTGGAGATCTACTATGCCGGATCTAATCACTTATGCAGTGACATGACCAAAAGCTTGATGTCTTCTCCCAAGTGCAGGAGTGTCGAAGTAATAAATAACCCGGCAAGACCGGGGTCGAACCACATAGAGGTTAATTGTATAAATTATAAATAACAACGCAACAATAACAATAATAACGATAATAATAACAATAGTAGTACTAGTACTAGTAATAATAATAATAATAATACTCAGTACGTGGCGTTGTTATACCTGAGAATGATCTAAAAGATCGGGTCACAGGTTTCCAGCCTATATACTGAGTTTATGAAAAGATCAAAGAGATATATTATATAATATAAACAGAATGCAAATAATAATAATAATAATATAATAATAATAATAATAATAATAATAAAAAAGAAGAAGAAGAAGAAGATGAAGAAATTAATGAGAACTTGAGATGAAAGATTAATGTAAGGATTAAACAACGATAAAAACAAATGTCAAGGTTAGAGGATCCACTAATGGTACTTCAAAACAAGTATAATATAAACTCTTATTACTCAATTGGAAACCACACATAAAGAAGGTTCCAATCAGATTATAAATTGTTAACATGATTACATTAGTTATCTTATTCGAATAAAGCTAATACTTGTAAATGTTGGCAAGCATTCATGATTATAACTTATGTTAACAACAAATCAAGTTCCTTTCATAGCTCAGGTGTCGGTTATACCATACAGTATGGGCTATGAAAGTACCAAGTATTTGTTGTACCAAGTGTTATACAACATAAATCTAGATTAACCATTTAACAAGCAAAGTATTAAAAGTGAACAAGATAACAAATATAAAACATGTTAGTATCCAATGTTAAGGTCCATTTTAAGTTTATATTATACTTATTCTTACACCATTAGTGTACCCTTTTCATCTTGACATAATTAACTTAGCTAAACATAATGAAAGAAAGAAACATAGATGAACAAGATAAGAACATAAATGAGAAAGAAGTTAACTAAGTAAAGGAAAGGAAATGAAGTGCATAAACTTGATATTAATGAAAACAAAACATAAGCAATACAAAGAGAGAAAGCAAGAGCATGATCTTGATCTGGAAACCAAGATGCCTCAATACATGGTAAGTGCCTCCTTTTATAGGCCAAAATTTGGAACTATTGATTTGTTAATTAATTGATGAGTGGGTGGCCACATCTTGACTTGGTGACAATTCTTATCTTCTTGTCTGAACAAGACATCATTTATAACATCATAATTTGCCCAGAATCCTTAGGAATGTTCTAGGAAATTGTCTCAGCTTTCCAACAAAAAAAAAGATGAGGTCATTTGGACTTCTAGAACTCAAGATATGGGCTGAACACTAAATAGTATCTGGGCTGCAGGACAGCATCGAACTTCTTCATTGTTCCTTCAGTTTGGACTTCAAAACGGCCTTTTTAAATCTTGGGCTCCTCATGAAAGTTGTAGGCCTTTGTCTTACCTTTCCATCCATATAAAATGGACCTAAATCCGAGATCTAGAGCTCCAGATATGATCCAATTACTGAGCAATGTTCCGGTTTGGACTGCACCGGCATCTCTTTTCTAAGTTTGGCCATCTCTTTGTCCTTTCACTTTCAATACTTAAACTCATCAATCAATCCTTTTATTTATGTGATAGGCCTGCATTTAAGATGAGCATTTACCATAAATTAAGGTATCTTATAGTATCAAACTTGTTATTATAAAACATGTTTTAGTTAAGGAGTTATTGATACTTCAAGTGCAAAATGATGATATAAAACCTTGATAAACATGCACTTTTAAGTACTAATCACACCCCCCAACCAGCTTATTACTAGTCCCTAGTAATCTAAAGCGTTAAAATAGAGAAACAATTTGCAAGTATGACAAAGCAAGACATTCATCATTCAACTTCTATTAATCTATCCAGATAAACAAACTCTCATTAAATTTATATTACTGCTTCATACTTCTTAAACAAGATATTAATAAACCTTCTTTTTATGTGCTCAATATATGAAAACATAGATTATGGGGCTTTTGTTGGAAAGAAACAATATTATGTTCAAATGTTTAAGGTGAACTTCCTTGGGTTGGGATTATTATTATTATTACTTTTTTTTTTCTCTTTTTATTTATTTATTTATTTATTTATATACATATACAACTTAAAAACACAATGTATCTTTAACCCATGTAACGAGTTTTAGGCTAATGACTCCCAGACCAGTTGGTCTTAGGGCATTAGGTGTTGAGACACCCCTACGAGCTTAACAACTCGGGTTGCAGATACTGATATGTAGATAGTGCAATGTTTGATTCCCTTAAGCTTTTCTCCTTAACCCATGTAACAAGCTTTGGGCCAATAGCTCCCAAGTCAGTTGACTTTAGGGCATTAGGTGTTAAAACACCCCTTCGGGCTTAATTGCTTAGGTTAGGGAGGCTACGAAACCAAACTTATCTACGTTTTTATTATCATCAATATTATCATCATTTTTTTTTTTTTGCAAATTATATACTATCCCTTACCCTTAATTGTTACCTTCAACAAAAGAACATAAATAATGTAATAATCCAATGTGCAACCCACAATCATATGTTAAAGTGTGTGTGTGAAAATGAAGGTTTAATAATACTTGTTAAATGAGTATATGAGCAGAATCAAGTGATAACAATGCGAGAGTTTGTAAACCTGAATATTTCAAGAAGTATTCTAATAGGCCTTGTTATGAATATTGCAAATAACCATTAGAAAATTTTTACTAAGATGCGTCTCAAGAATAATTCCTCTTTACTCTGCCATCCTAGTAATAACAGTTTTGCCAAATGGTTTTTTAAAAACAACAACAGTTAGTTGGTTAGTTTTTTTTTTTTAAAGTACTACCATCTCCCCCCAACCAAAACGAGACATTGTCCTCAATGTCCTAAGGTAGAAAGATAGAGTATAGAAGACATCACCTGAAACAGCGAACAATGACAAACCTGAAACACACTTAAACAAATATAAGAAGTAACAAAACAAAATAATATGCTATTAATAAAACCAAAAGACACAAGGTTTCACAGATGAAGGCTCAAATCTAATCTAAGCTTTTTACGGCTTTCCTTAGCTGACTAATCTAGGCGACTCATGCAAGGATCAATGACAGGGATGAAAGATTGTAGTTGGTCAATCAATTGTTCAGCAGTAGCAGCAGAGATTATGATTTGTCGTGCTGAAGATGTTAGAAATTCCTGTTCCACAGCTTGATCAAGGAAAGACAACAACTTATCATAAAAACCATTAACATTTAACAAACCTATAGGTTTATGGTGAATGTGCAGTTGGGCCCAAGATGAAATATGAAAGATCTCTTCCAATGTGCCCAGACCACCTGGTAAGGCAATGAAGGCATTAGTATGGCTAAACATGGCGTTCAGTCGATCAGACATTGTTGGGACCTGTAGTTCCTCTCCAATTGTTTTTCCAATGATGGCCCCATTTGCTAAAGCTTTGGGGACAACCCCCAAAACTTGACTGCCTCCTAAAAATACAGCCATTGACACACCTCCCATTAACCCAAGGCTGCCTCCCCCATACACTAAATGAATCTTTCTCTCAGCTAGTACCCGACCAAGATGATTTGCTGATTCTAAAAACTCTTTTTCTTTCTCAGGGCTGGATCCACCGAAAACACAAATATTTCTTATGTGATGACTTGAGGAACCTGCCATTTCTACACACTTTTATATTTGATGAATGTATGGGATGAGTAGAAATGAAGGGAAGGAAGAGAAGAATTTATAGATGAAAAAGTGAAAATGTAATCATACCACCTATATATAGGCCAGCTGTAGTCTCACACACTCTCTCTTTATTTATTTATTTTGAAAAAGCATGTATGTACAGGTAGTTGTGATTGTGGCTCACATCTTCCCTTGGTTTTACGTCCAAGAACGGCTTAAACGCCCTCTATGGGTCGGGGATAGGCTTCCCATCTAGTTTTCTTAAAAACTGGCAAACAGGGTCTTTTTTAGTCAGATTCCCAAGACTAAGTCGATCATGTTCTTTATGGAATTGTGGCCATAAATCATGAATTACACGATGTACATCTCTACTAGGATGCGTCTTAAGGGTCAACAAAAGATTATCTAAAGACCCCTTACTCAAGCCATCCTTAATGAATTGTATTTTATCTTCACGGTTTACAGATACCATTCCTAAAGAACAACATGTCGCATTACAAGTCCATCTGGCACATCTGTGACAGACTTTCAGTCGTTTTGCACGACGTTTCTTTGCAAAAGTGCTTTTACCTGTTCCAGGCATGTGTGAAATGAAAGAATTGGAGGACTCACCTGATAATCGGACCTTTGCTTCAATCAGCCAACGAATATCTTCATGAATTCCATGGTTCATTAACAACCTCAATCTTTCACACCTAGCACGGTAAATTTTTGTAATCGCACTCTGAGGCAGAGCGGGAAAATACTTTTTCACTTTTTCAAGAGTGGTGTCCATTTTCAAATGAGAATTTGATGGGAGATTCAAAGAAAGAAGAAAGAGGAGAGAATTGCACAATTATATACACAAATATCAGTTATCATGGGAAACTGAAAGAACCGACTTAAAAGTCACGGAGTACCGTTATCTGCCATTTGACCGGGGTGAGAGAAACTAGCAAAACAAAAGATACACCAAAACAAACACAAAACAATGTGAGAAAAAGAATCAATCTTTATATATAGGATCACTCAATTCAGTAGAGTCATTTTCAACTGAAAAATTGTCAAAATAAACTTTCAACCGATGCCCATTTACCTTGAAAACATTGCCATTCTTTGGATTCTCGATATCACAGGCCCCATATGGATACACATGTTTCACAATAAAAGGACCGCTCCATCTTGATCTTAGTTTTCCAGGAAATAAATGGAGTCGAGAATTATAAAGCAAGACTTTTTGACCAACATTGAATGTTTTTCTTAGTATTTTCTTGTCATGAAACTCTTTGATTCTTTCTTTATGAATTCTTGAATTGTCATATGCATCATTTCTAATTTCCTCAAGCTCATTTATTTGCAATTTTCGCAGCTGACTATCATCATCAATGTTTGAATTGAAAGCTTTAATAGCCCAATAAGCTTTATGTTCAATTTCCACAGGCAAGTGACAAGGTTTTTCATAGACTAGTCTATAAGGTGACATACCTAATGATGTTTTAGATGCAGTTCGATAAGCCCAAAGTGCATCATTAAGTCTTAAAGACCAGTCTTTCCGATTAGGGTTCACTGTTTTCTCCAAGATTTGTTTGATCTCCCTATTAGCAACCTCTACTTGTCCACTTGTCTGAGGGTGATATAAGGAGTGGCAACTTTGTGTGTGATTCCATATTTCTTCATTAAAGAAGCAAATGGCTTGTTGCAGAAATGTGTTCCACCATCACTTATTATGGCTCGAGGGATTTCAAATCGACTCAAAATATTGTCTTTCAAAAACTTTATCACTGTTTTGTGATCATTGTTTCGACTTGGAATTGCCTCTATCCATTTTGAAACATAATCTACTGCGACTAATATGTACACAAAACCAAATGGAGGAAATGGACCCATGAAATCTATACCCCAACAGTCAAAGATCTCAATGACAAGAATCGGATTTAAAGGCATCATGTGACGTTTTGAAATAGATCCCAATTTTTGACAATTTTCACAAGTCTTGCAGAATGCATGTGAGTCTTTGAACATGGTGGGCCAATAAAATCCACTTTGTAAGATTTTTGCAGTTGTCTTTCTTGATGAGAAATGACCCCCACATGCCTCAGAATGACAAAATTTAATGACACTACTTACCTCATTGTCAGGAATGCATCTTTGAAATATTTGATCAGGACAATATTTGAATAAATAAGGGTCATCCCAATAAAAGTTCTTCACTTCGTTCAAGAACTTTCTTTTGTCTTGGGTACTCCAATGAGCTGGCAATTGTCCTGAAACAAGAAAATTAACAATATTAGCAAACCAAGGCATCATAGAAACGGAAAATAAAGATTCATCGGGAAAGTAGTCATCGATTGGTGTGATGTCAGATTTCGAATCTGTTGTCAATCTTGACAAATGATCTGCAACAACATTTTCGGTGCCTTTCTTGTCTTTGATTGTGATATCAAATTCTTGAAGTAACAAAATCCACCGCACCAATCTAGCCTTAGAATCTTTCTTAGAAAGAAGATATTTCAATGCTGCATGATCACTAAAACCAACAACAGGTGAGCCAACAAGATAAGACCTGAATTTATCACAAGCAAATACTACTGCAAGTAATTCTTTTTCAGTGGTGGTGTAATTCATTTGAGCACTATTTAAAGTTTTACTTGCATAGTAAATCACATAAGGTTTCTTATCTTTTTTTTGTCCCAAGACAGCACCCACGACATAATCACTAGCGTCACACATTATTTTAAAAGGTAATGACCAATCAGGAGGTTGAATGACAGGAGCAGAAGTAAGCAAGTTTTTAAGTTTAACAAAGGCTTCTTCACAATGTTCAGTCCATTCAAAAATATTATCCTTTGTTAGAAGGTTACTCAAGGGCTTAGATATTACACTAAAATCTTTGATGAACCTTCTGTAAAAACCAGCATGTCCTAAGAATGATCTAACATCTTTAACAGATTTTGGTGTTGGTAAGTTGGCAATTAACTCGATTTTAGATTTATCAACCTCAATTCCTTTCGATGAAACAATGTGACCAAGTACAATGCCGTTTGTTACCATAAAGTGATATTTTTCCCAATTCAATACAAGATTCTTCTCTTCACACCTGCTCAAAACCTTTTCTAAGTTAGTCAAACAATCATCAAATGAATCACCAAAAACAAAAAAATCATCCATAAAAATCTCAAGAAAACGTTCAACCATATCACTGAATATGCTAAGCATGCATCTTTGAAATGTGGCTGGTGCATTACATAATCCAAAAGGCATCCTTCGATATGCAAAAGTACCAAATGGACATGTGAAAATAGTCTTCTCTTGATCTTCCAATGCAATTTCAATTTGATTGTAACCTGAATAGCCATCTAGGAAACAGTAAAATTCATGACCTGCAACTCTTTCTAGGATTTGGTCCATGAAAGGTAAAGGGAAATGATCTTTTCTAGTCATTGAATTAAGTTTCCTATAGTCAATGCACATGCGCCAACCAGTAACAGTCCTAGTTGGAATTAACTCATTTTTCTCATTTGTTATCACAGTGACGCCAGACTTTTTGGGTACAACTTGTGTAGGACTTACCCATTTGCTGTCAGAAATAGGATAAATGATTCCATTATCTAGAAGCTTAATGACTTCATTTTTCACTACTTCTTTCATATTAGGATTAAGCCTTCGTTGCATTTCTCTAGAGGGTTTAGCATTTTCCTCCAAATAAATCCTGTGTGCAAATCAAAGGGCTAATTCCTTTTATGTCAGCTATGGTCCATCCTAATGAATTTTTGTGCATTTTCAGAGTCTGTAATAACTTACCTTCTTGATGTGCATTAAGTTTGGAAGAGATTATTACCGGAAAAGTTTCATTTTCTCCCAAAAATGAGTATTTGAGATTAAATGGTAACGGCTTCAATTCAGGTTTTGGTGGTTGAACACTTGAAGGTATGGGCTCAATTGATCGTGGTGGCAATTCTTCAATTTGTGGTCTCCAATTGCATGCCTTTGATTCCTGAAAGTAGACCATTTGCAAATCATCAGATTCATCAATCTCAGTTTCACTAGAAGTGGTTTGAAATTGATTATGAACTAATTTTTCAATAAAGTCCACTTCCTGTAAATCATTATCATCTCCAGGTTGCTTGTAAATGTTGAAAATATTCATCTCCAATGTCATGTTTCCAAATGATAGCTTCATCAGTCCATTCCTACAATTAATCAATGCATTAGAAGTGATAAGAAATGGACGTCCTAAAATGACAGGAATTGAATTACATGCTTCAACAGGTTGTGTATCCAAGACAACAAAATCTACAGGGTAAATGAATTTATCAACTTGTACTAACACATCCTCAACTATTTCTCTAGGCACTTTTACAGATCTATCGACAAGTAAAAGAGTTATAGAGGTTGGTTTTAACTCACATAGATTGAGACTTTGAAACACTGAATATGGAAGTAAATTCACACTAGCTCCAAGATCAAGTAAGGCTCTTTCAATTTTATGTTCTCCAATAAAGCAAGAAATTGTAGGACAACCAGGGTCTTTATATTTCAAAGCATTATTGTTTTAAAGAATGGCACTTGTTCGGCTAAAAAGGCTTTCTTTTTCATATTCAGTTTTCTCTTCACGGTGCACAGATCTTTCAAAAATTTAGCATAGGAAGGAACCTATTTAATAGCATCCAACAAAGGTATATTGATCCTTACCTGTTTGAAAGTTTCAAAGATTTCAGAGTTGTGATTGACTTTCCTTTGTTTGGTCATGGCATGAGGAAATGGAAGTGCTGGCGGGGAATCAGCCTTCTCTTTGCAATGTTCAGGTTCAACCCATTCCTTACCCTCAGAGATAGACTCATCATCTTTCTCACAAGGTTCAAGAATGAGTTTTTCAATAACCTTACCACTACGAAGAGTGATGACTGATTTGACTTGATCCATGTGTTGGCTTCTAGAACGACTCGCATTTGCATTGTATTGCCCTTTTGGATTTTGCTGTGGTTGAGATGGAAACTTACCTTTCTCTTGGAAACTGAGAGCAGATGTTAATTTTGCAAGAGCATCTTTAAAATCTTTCATGCTTTGAGCAAGTTGAGTATTGATTGTCTCCTGCTTTTCAATGAATGCATGCAATGTTTCCTCAAAATTTCTTCTAGGAGGTGGAGCATAAGGAGGTGCATATCCATGAGAATTTTGAAAATTATAGTGTGCTTGAAACGGTGGCTGTGAAGTTTGTGCATTGTTGCTATCACTCTTCCAACTAAAATTTAAGTGATTTCTCCAACCAGGGTTATACGTTTGGGAGTATAGGTTATGGTTGAGTCTTTGGAAACTGTTTAAAGCATGGGCTTGTTCATGGAGGCATTCCTTAAAAGAAGGCAAAGTTGGACAGTCATTTGTTGAGTGTTCCTTGGTTTCACAGATTTGACACACAATGTCTTGAACAGATTTTAATTGACCACTCTTTTTCAATTCAAATGCTTCGACTTTTCTAGCTAAAGATGCAAACTTGGCTTGGAGGTCATGATCTTCCCTCAATAACTTGTAATAGTAATAAATAATAATAATAATAATAATAAACTTGGCTTGGAGGTCTCAAAAACTTGACACGACCAAAAGCTTGATGTCTTCTCCCAAGTGCAGGAGTGTCCAAGTAATAAATAACCCGGCAAGACCGGGGTCGAACCACAGAGAGGTTAATTGTATAAATTATAAATAACAACGCAACAATAACAATAATAACGATAATAATAACAATAGTAGTACTAGTAATAGTAATAATAATAATAATACTCAGTACGTGGCGTTGTTATACCTGAGAATGATCTAAAAGATTGGGTCACAGGTTTCCAGCCTATATACTGAGTTTATGAAAAGATCAAAGAGATATATTATATAATATAAACAGAATGCAAATAATAATAATAATAATAAAAGAAGAAGAAGAAGAAGATGAAGATATTAATGAGAACTTTGAGATGAAAGATTAATGTAAGGATTAAACAACGATAAAAACAAATGTCAAGGTTAGAGGATCCACTAATGGTACTTCAAACAAGTATAATATAAACTCTTATTACTCAATTGGAAACCACACATAAAGGAGGTTCCAATCAGATTATAAATTGTTAACATGATTACATTAGTTATCTTATTCGAATAAAGCTAATACTTGTAAATGTTGGCAAGCATTCATGATTATAACTTATGTTAACAACAAATCAAGTTCCTTTCATAGCTCAGGTGTCGGTTAAGGTCCAACGTTAAGGTCCATGTTAAGTTTATATTATACTTATTCTTACACCATTAGTGTACCCTTTTCATCTTGACATAATTAACTTAGCTAAATATAATGAAAGAAAGAAACATAGATGAACAAGATAAGAACATAAATGAGAAAGAAGTTAACTAAGTAAAGGAAAGGAAATGAAGTGCATAAACTTGATATTAATGAAAGCAAAACATAAGCAATACAAAGAGAGAAAGCAAGAGCATGATCTTGATCTAGAAACCAAGATGCCTCAATACATGGTAAATGCCTCCTTTTATAGGCCAAAATTTAGAACTATTGATTTGTTAATTAATTGATGAGTGGGTGGCCACATCTTGACTTGGTGATAATCCTTATCTTCTTGTCTGAACAAGACGTCATTTCTAACATCATAATTTGCCCAGAATCCTTAGGAATGTTCTAGGAAATTGTCTCAGATTTCCAACAAAAAAAAAGATGAGGTCATTTGGACTTCTAGAACTCAAGATATAGGCTGAACACTAAATAGTGTCTGGGCTGCAGGACAGCATCGGACTTCTTCGTTGTTCCTTCAGTTTGGACTTCAAAACGGCCTTTTTAAATCTTAGGCTCCCATGAAAGTTGTAGGCCTTTGTCTTACCTTTCCATCCATATAAAATGGACCTAAATCCGAGATCTAGAGCTCCAGATATGATCCAATTACCGAGCAATGTTCCGGTTTGGACTGCACCGGCATCTCTTTTCTAAGTTTGGCCATCTCTTTGTCCTTTCACTTTCAATACTTAAACTCATCAATCAATCCTTTTATTTATGTGATAGGCCTGCATTTAATTTAAGCATTTACCATAAATTAAGGTATCTTATAGTATCAAACTTGTTATTATAAAACATGCTTTAGTTAAGGAGTTATTGATACTTCAAGTGCAAAATGATGATATAAAACCTTGATAAACATGCACTTTTAAGTACTAATCATGCAGCCCTTAGGAAAGATACTTGGAGCGGTGGGATAACAAATTCCTCTTCTTCTGACTCTCTTCCTTCAATCCTTGCCATTCTTGCCTCCTTTCTTATCTGGACATCCAGTTTGTAATCATCTTTCTTGGGCTTATATCCAAGCCCAAACCTTTGATCCGCACTCTTTAGCTTGATTGATCCAGTCTTCTTATTACATTGGAAAGGAGCCCTATTCTTCAGAAAGCATTTCGCAGCCATTTTTGCCACTCAAAGGATTCTAGGCTTTCCCAGCACTGCACCTTCAGGAACCCATTCCGTATTCACAATTTCAAATGCATGAATATTACCATCTCTAAAATCTTCTGCTTCAATGAAGGGTATGGCTACATTTTTTATCATGGAAATTGTCTCTTTAGCTTTGACAAGTTACCAAGAACATATGTGGTCCCACATATAGCTCCTCTTCTAGGATCCCAATTATCTTTCTTAGCGAACCATTATATGCTCTCGCCATCAATGTGCTAGGTTTCATATGTGATTGATTGATAGCATTTCTTTCAACATATGCCTTGGTAGGACGTTCAATGCAAAACCATTATTGAGTACCTTTCCGATTAGAATATCCTTACACCGCACTGTAATGTATAGTGACTTGTTATGCCTAGTACAATCGGGACCCAATTCATCTTCAATGAAGCAAACGTAATTCAAGGCTTGGATTCTTCCCACTAAATGTTTCATGGCTTCTTAATTGATGTCTTGAGGAACGTATGCCTCATTCAATACTTTCTGTAAAGCCTTCCTAAGTGGCTCCGAGCTTAGAATCAAAGACAACAGTGCTATTCTTGCTGGAGTTTTCTTGAGATGTTCAACAACATTATATTTACTGTGTTTCATCAGCTTCAAGAATTCATTGGTTTCCTCTTCTGTGACAGGTTTGTTTATTTCCTCGGTTGCATCAACCCCCTCTTTACCCTTAGCTTTTCTCTGTTTTTACAATTCTTCTGGAGTGAAATATATGCCAATATGGGTTAATCCTTCAATTTCTGCTTGAAAAATTGGGGGTTGCTGGGTGCTTTTAAAGGAACACCCATAATCATAAGGCAAGGCATTGTAACTCCCTTTATGTGCCACTACTGGTTTGGATAAGACCAGTTTGGGTGGCTTTCCTGTAACGAATTGTACTCGACACACCTCTTTATTTGGTGCTTCCATCATGGACACCACCTCACCTATTGCTTTCTCAATTCATAGCAATCCACGACTCATCATTTGTAGTACTTTTTTTATGAAAACCCTCACACTAGCTAATCACATGGCCTTTTATATTATGATGGCCTTCTATATTATGATACTCACAACACTTCTCGCTACCCTCTTTGTACCTTGCATCTACCATCATTTGATAGATCCTATCCATTGGCACCTTCAAGATTTTTTAGTATTCTATTTCTAACATGTTTACAGACCCATTACTTGAAGCATGATTAGGTAGAGGGTTCACATTCACATTAGAGGCATCTTCAAAAGTTATCCATCCTGCTTTGATCAATTATAGAAGCTCTCTCTTGAAAGCGTTATAAGTATCGATGTTATGTCCAGCTACACCGGCATGGTATTCACATGCAAGATTTGGCTTATACCAGCTAGGGTAAGGCGGTTGTAGGGTGCCAAAGGTATGGGGGCTTCTTGTCCGATACTTAGTAGCTTCAGCGGTAACAACAATGGAGGCAATTGTTCTTGGGTTCTTTGATAGTTCTTTTTTGAGAAACTTGCAGCTTGGTTTTTTACTTGGTGGTTTTGGGGTTCAGGTTTTCTAGCTACGATTAGGAAGTTGAAATTGGTGTTAGCAATTTGGGATGAAAGGGATGGAGTGTTATATCTTTAGAATTGGCCTTTCTTGCTTTTATAGCTATTTTCAACATGATCAATCTCCTTCTTTTTTACTTTGAAACCTTTTTTTCCATGGGTGCAGAGATTCTCTCACTCTTAACTCCTTACTTTATTCGCTCTGCTACTGCAATGCATCAGTGAATTGTTAAGCCGAACTACCCATCACGTGTTCGTAGTATAGCGCTTTTAGCATGTTAGCTAATAGAGCAACCATTTTCTTTTCTAGGAGTGGGGGATGTACATGTGCTGCCAAATCTCTCCATCTCTGGACATACTCCCTTATACTCTGTCTCCTTTCTCCAAATTAGACAAACTAGTTATATCTGGAGCAATATCCATGTTGTATTTGTATTGCTAGATGAAAGTGTCTACGAGATCCTTCCAGGTATGAATCCTGGTATTATCTAACCTCATATACTAGCTCAATGCTGCTCCACTCAAGCTGTCTTGGAAGAAGTACATCAGTAGCTTCTCATTGTGCATCACTTCTGCCATTTTATTGCAATAAGATTTGATATGGGTAACAAGGCATTGAGTTCCGGTATATTTGATAAATTCAGAATTGGGGCCAACTTCTTTATACTGTATATGGAGCAATGCACTTTAGTTATGTGCGATAATTCTTCTACCTTGGTTCTTAAGCAATCCCCTTCGACTAATTGCATCATCTCAGATCTTTTACCGTATTCCAAAAAGGTAATGGAAGTCATGGTCTTAACTCAAAAATCCTACAGAGTTTAAATAAGTTCTAGGTTATATGAGGGATATGTTTTCTAACTAGTCTCAAAAGGTATATGAACTACCCGGTAACTACCTTTTGTGAAGGCAGTATGGAGGTTTACAAGGGATGGTTGGGGCACTGTGTCACTGCCATCACCGAGTAAACACTTGGCTTATAGTTGGATGTTTTACGAATTTAAACCTCAACTGAAAGTCATGAGACAAGTCGCCACTCCCCATTTAACCTAAAATTGAGTTTTATTTGCAAAATGCATGCTAAAGCAATAAAAAATACGAGCTAAAATTAAAGACCAACAAAAAGGCAAACAATCAAACAAGCAAAGCTTTGTCTAACCAGACAAAGTGTCCCAAGTGGAGTCACCATCCTGTCACGAGAGTGCGAGCACATCTAGTTACTGCTAAAAGGAGAAGAAACAGAGGCTTGCAAAGGAGAGGGGAATCTCGTGGTTGGAATTGTTGGAATGGCTGCTGTTGGGAAGGACAATAGCTTCTGGGCGAGGTGGTTAATGTTGCTGCTGCTTAGGTCTATGGCAATGGTAAAGAAGAAGAGTTTCACAATGAAGGGAGAGAGGTGGTGCAACCACTACGTGAGATGGTTTGATGGCTACTTGAGGTGGAGATGATGGTGAGAAGATAGGTGATGAGAGTGGTGGTGCCTGAAGGCCACGGCGAAGAGAGGAGAAAGGACCGGTTACAGAAGAAATGAGCAGGGAAGGCTGGTTTTTGGCCAACTTTGCATTCAATTTTCTCTTCCAAGGCATGAAATCCACTCCTATTTATAGAGGATCGAAGAGGGTAATCTTGTCTACATAGGAAAAAATTTTGAACCCTCAATTCGGTTAGGAAGGATCCCAATTGTTGGCTCAAAGTGTGCATCATGAGTTATTCAATCTGCAGAACAAAGCTGCCCGAGTTGGCTTGTTTAGGTTGGTGTCGGCGTCGTCTCATCATCATTCAGACTGAAATGTTCAGTTAGGGATGTAAAGAAACTACATGGGACCATTTGTGTGCACGTTTTGTTAGATTTGATGGAGAAATGAAGCATTAAATATATCTAAAAAGTAGTCACCCGAGCAGAATTCTCGAGCAAAATCGGGATGACAATGAACAATGCCTGGCGACACTTCATCTAGTCCTATATGTATATATATTCAATTTAGTTCTCTAACTTTCAATTGATTTCAATTGATTTCAATTGAACCCTAATTAACCCTAAACTTTGATTTAATGCAATTAGATCCTTGCAGAACTTCAACTTCAACCCTAAATTTACGCGCCTTATACAATTTGATCCTTGATCTCGGATTTATGCAATTTAACCCTTAATTGACAATTAAACTTCAATTTCACCCTCGGTTTTGTCAATTGAGCCCCATAGTTTGCCACCTCTTGCAAAATAGTCCTTAGCTGCGAATTATAGTAATTTAACCCCTAATTGACTCCAAAACTTGAAAAAAAAAAAAATTAGATCTCTTAAAATTTCAATCATCTCAACTAATCCCAAATTAGACTTCCAGGCTTAATTTTTCACTAATTAAGCTCTAAATAAAATTAATTTGACCCATTTAAAGTATAATTAAGTACTTGCACTTAATTAAATCCTTTAATTAGGTACCTAAAAAGTAGCCACCCGGGCAACATTCTCAGGCAAAATCAAAATCAAGGAAGACCAATGCCAAATGACGCATCAACTCGGTGCATGCATGACAAATGTATGAGTATGTAATCTACATGATGAACTCGTCCTTTGAGGAGTGACATGATCATAACTCTTATATGATAAAACAAAAATCTTAATTCTTTCTCAAACTCTAAAATGAAAATTTTCCAAGTGACAACCATTGTGTTACCCACAAGTCTTGAGTTCAAAATGCTTCAAGAAGGGTTTGCCCTGATGCAAATAACAATAGCACATACAACCTAAGGACAAGTTATATTCATTATGTGAACATGGGTAAGTTTTTTACCTTGTCTCAACAGGGTCTCATATCTGCCCACTAACAATCTTCGTAAAAATAGTATAGGGGCATTACGAGAAATGATTAAGGCACGTATACCCATATTTACCAAGTAGGTACTCGGATATGAGTTAGGTGTTTTACGCATCTGAACCTTAACCAATAATCACAGGACATATCGTTAATTCCCGACTTAACTTAGAAGCTTGTGTGTGCTTTCAAAAATAAATACATGTGATTCATGTGACAATTCTATAAAATGCATGGAAAAACATTAACAAAATAAAACAAAACACTTAAACATATCAAATACACAAAGCTTAGTCTAATATTGTAAAAAACAATACCTTCCCAAATGAAGTCGTCATTCTGTCGCATGTCCCTCGCGCAGCGTCGTTGGCAATTTCTGTTATTGCTTGTTGATTCTTAGAAGTCACCACCTAGTATTTGGTTCAAGGTTACTAGTACTAGTCTTGTCAGAGATTCACAGGTAAGCGACTAGTTGTGATTAGAAAAAGGTATTAGCACTCCTAGCGCACCCTACCTGAGATAAGCTACTTCGTAACTTGATGTAATTTCAAAGGTTTTGAAAGTTGTCTTGCTAATGATTTCTTAAAAAGAAAAAAACGAGTTCTTCTCAGTAATAAAATCCTTATCTTATTAGGTATAAAAAAAAACCTAATTGCTCTAGCATTAATAAAAACAAAACTAACTTTTCTATTTAGTATAAAAAATACATCTTACGTATAAGATTATAATCCCGAATACCAAAAGAAAAATATTTTTTTGATAGTTTTTGAAATATGAACTAAATTCAATGCAAATTAAAACATTTAATTTTTTTTTATCTTTAATGATAACTTTTCTGTCTTTTTAATTGTTATCATTAAAAAAATACATAAAAAAATATAAACACATCACTTTTTTAATATATTTTACCCACACCAAGACTACATATTGCAAAATACTCAACGTAATTATTAATCTAAGCAACACATTAAACAATTTAAATTTACAAAAAAATGCCCTAAAATAGAATCAGGAATAGTGCAGCCACAAGAACAGTGTTGTGAAGCTTCAAAGACAATATAAACAATGGCGGCGCGTCTGCTCCACGTGCAGCAGGCACTGGCAACGTGTGGGTTCACGCGCCGTCGCTAGTGAAGGCAAGAAAACTGGTGGATCGGGAAGGCCTTTCTCTCTTCTTCCTTTCCCTGACGATGGTGAGGAACTACATCATCTGCATCAACAAAAAACACACAATAGTTGATTGTACTTTACTTTTTCCTTTTCATTTGCTTCTCTCATTTCTCCTTCTTCAGATCTGTTTTTGTTCTTTTTGTCTGCCTTTCTCTGTTTCAGGTGGCCTGCGATAAGGCCAAAGGGTTGCTGGCAACCGAGTTTCTGGCAAGTCTGGCCGACGAAGATGGAGGAGAAAGAACTGTTGCCTGATAGTCGGTTCCAGTGGAAATAGGGTTGGATTTGAGGGCGCTGCTATACGTGGGCTACTGCTAAAGAGTCTACTCCAAGATCTTGGCGAGCTGCAGGGAACGAGGAAGATGGAAATGGGAGGCGGATAGTGAGAAGAAACGGATGAGGGAGATCTAGAGAGGGAGAAAAAGATGTGGCGGCTATGGCTTGGAGGCCGACTAAAGAGTAGATGCTGGTACTAAAGGTTAGCGAGAAAAGAGGAAGGTCTGTGTGTAGGGAGGTTGTAAGGTTGTGGATTTATTAGGGGGGAAGTTAGTGATGGTCGTGGGTAGGCTGAATGGGAGAGGAGGTCGTGTGTGAGGGTTGTTTTGGTGTGTTATTAGTTTATAGGAAAAAGGAAATGAGGGATCAACCGAGAAAGGAGAGGGTGAGGATGGCGACTGGAAGAGAAAAGTGAGGTGCCTGGGAAGAGAGGCTGGGAGGTGGTGTGTGGGGTTGAGAAGGGGGATGTGAGAGGAGAAGATGGACAAATCTAGGGAAAAAGAGGAAGTGCGGGGAAGCTTGTGTTGACGAGGGAAATGGAAGGGCTCGGGTTTGGTTTTGTCTAGGAGAGAAGACCAAAGGGAGAGGGGGGCGGTGGCTTTGGCTAGTTTTGGTGCAGGGGAACAAGGTCAAAAATCCAAAAGAAAGGGGGCGCCACCTCTTGGCCGAGAGAGAAAATTTAGGTTGAGGATTTTTATTTTTGTGGTTGTCTAAAATTTTTCTTTCTCAAAATTACTCCTTGTTTATGTGTTGGAAACTCTTATTTATATGAAAAAAATGTTGCTAGGTCTCAAACTTGGTCCCTTAACATCTGTTTGTTTTTTTTTTTTTTGTAAATTTGATTTTTCTTATTTTTTTGAATTTTTCTTATCAACATCGACTCAAATGAGAAAAATCATTGATTTCAAAAATAATACGTTAAAAGTCCAACGCGTTCTAAAAACCATTCAAAATTTAAATTCTTTTGAGACGATGCTGAAAATGCTAAAAACGACGCACATATATTAAAAATGTATTTTTTTGGATTTTCGTTACTTTTCACTATTTTTGTATTTTTCAAAAAATTTTATCAAAAAAATGAGTCAAAAAATTGAATAACAACAAAGATATTCAAATATCATGGTATTTATTTTTTTGGTATTACCATGGTACTAACTAGCTTGACAGAAAAATAAAAAGTACAACTTATATGCACTAAATTGTTTCATAGGCTTGCTAATGACAACTCACAATATTGTTGCACTTTTGAGAGAATAACTACAAAACTTAGTACATGTTGTTTATTGTTAATAAATACAAGTAAATTATGTGTCAAGAGCCCAAATTCTTGATCTTTAACTGCTGAAATATACTAAAGAAGAGAGAGGAGAGAGGAGATGACAAGTAAGAGTTATGTATTTCCTATCCTACAGGGAGTTCATTCTATTTTTAGCTTACCAAAAAAAAAGTTCATTCTATTTTTGCCTTCCAAGTCACAAACTTAAGTTATACTCTTGGATTTCATTTATAGACATTGAAGGATTGACTGCTATCAGAAACCATCATGGTAACAAAAAGCAAATTTGGTAATTCTAAATGCTAAATTATTTGGAAAAATGGAATCATGAAATCAGGCAAGGGACCAACTTGCTGCACTGACAACAAATTTACTCGTTCTCTTTTGGTTCCAAACAAAAATTTATGCCTTCAAATCCCAAATCAATTTGGAGTAACTGCTTTTCAATCATTAAAATCTTATAAATAAAATGTAAAATCTTATAACTGCTTTTCAATCATGAAATCACTAAACAAACTTTTAGTGACCATAAAATTAGCAGGGGAAAACCCAATTCTTGCTGAGCTAGCTAGGAAGTTTTTTTTTCTCAGTAATATTTTCAAGCAAAATATAACAGCAACAACACCAGCAAAAACCTACTATCAAAACCCAATTCAGAAAGCCATCAAAATTTGTTAGGGACAAATGGTGATAAAGCTCCAATTTCCTTGTCTGGTCAAATTTCCTAGCTTTCAAGAACCTGAAGGACACATATAGATTGATTATTTTAATCCTAATTAATTGGATAAATTATATATTAATTCTCAATCTTTATACACCTGCTATAAATTCTAAAATATATATAGAGTTTTGTCTTTTCCTTGACACTTTGATGCCATTGCATTTTTCTCATGCACTCCACTCTTTAGCAAATATTTATTTTTTCTTCAAAGCTATGATTGAAATTGAGATAGTACTGGGTATTCTTTAGCAACAAACAATGTGTACAAATAAATATATGGACACCCACATGTCATTTCCAACGAAGAAAAAAAAAAGACTAGCACTCCAAGGATGCAACGTGTGCTACCTTTATTTGGTAAATAAGGATGAATAGTTGGCTTTTACCTTTATATCCATAAAGTCCTTGGTATGGCTCTGATCGCCAGCATGTTATGTAGGAGAGTTGGATACAAAATAAGCAACTGGTGACTGCTAGCAAAAAGAATGAGCAAGCGACAATTAAAAGGAGAAGAAGGAAGCAAAAGATGGGGAACAAAGTTTAAGCAAAAGAAACTATTAGCTGATCTAGAACCGGACATCCATGCACATAAAATTGGAATCAGGAAGAGACAAAGAAAAACCCCCAAAGGATTCTATTTTTTTCTAATTTCTTCTCTGGTACCATGTCCGTGGAAGACCTAACCACATCTATGTTACTTCTACATAGACAAACAAAAAAAGCCAGATAGTTATACCTGAAAGTACTTGGAAAATCTAGAGTGGGTGGAGCTTTTGTTGCGGAGTTGTGATTCCCATTTCAAGCCTCTTTAGCCGTTCTTGTTGAAATTCTAAAAAATCAAGAAATTAAAAGAAAAACTCAATCCACATCAATTTCATAAGCAACCCAAGAAAAAAAGAAAATATTGGATGATCATAAAATTGATATATAACCCACAAATTAAAAACTCAAAAACCCTAAATCAAACAACCCAGCAAGCATCAAATCGGGGAAAAAATCAAATTACCTGAGAGTGTACAGAGTAGTTGTTGTTATGAATGAAAGAAAAGAGAGAAAACTTGTTTGATTCCAATCAAAAGACTCACTGCCTACCCACTCTTTTGGATGGAGAAGAAAGAAATGATATAAAATCAAAGAGAGATAGATAGAGAGAGAGAGAGAGAGAGTAAGGTTGTTAAAATCGCGATTTTGACACGGCACGGAAAGCACTAAACAAACTCGGATCGTAAAATTGGATCGTAAAATCGTAAGGAATTTTAAAATACATAAAAAAAATCCATGCTTCAAATAAAAATTCATAGCACATTAAAATACATGCTTCAAATAAAAATACATACATAATTCAAGCACCTTCAAATACATGCTTCAAATAAAAATCCATACATAGTTCAAGCACCTTAAAATACATGGTTCAAATAAAAAATTCATACATAATTTAAATAATTTTTCATTAGCTAATAATTAACAAATTTAAAACAAATAATCTGCTGGTGTGTCATGTAAACTAAAACCAGCTTCATTGCCTTCATCTTCCTCATTATTCCTCAGACATTCATCAATATCATTAGCATCAAGAGGATTATTAGTGTCACTACTAGTACCAACACCAATATTATGAGCATTAGTGCTACTACTAGTACCAACACCAATATCATCAATTTGAATCTCCAAATCATCTTCAGTACCATGACTCTCCATTTCAGCATCATTAGGAATTTCTTCTTCATCACTTTCATCTTCATTACCATTTTGTCTTCATGTTGCACTATCAATAGCACCAAGCAAATCAATATTTGAATGTTTTTCTCCCTCGGTTATCCAATCATCATCAGATGAAAGATCATCTTCTACACCAAAATCATCAGCTTGCTTTTTGACTTGATTATTATTCAATTTCAAATTGCACATTACAAATACCAAGTCATTCATTTTTCTCTGGTGCAAACGATTTCTTCATTTTGCATGAACCTAAATAAACAATTCAAATTTATAAGATTTTTATCAAATATTTCAACCTTTAAAATAAAAAAAATAAAAAAACTTACCATTTCAAATGCACTTCAATTACGCTCACATCCAAATGAAGTACAAGTCAAGCTTAGAACTCGGATTGTAAACCTTTGTAATTCTGGACATTCATCCCCGTAAGAATTCCACCATTGAGCTGGAGTTTTTTTTATCTCTAGCTGTCTTGGTAGCCTTAATGCTAAACAATCCTTTTGCATCCTTGAATGATTCAAGTTGCAAGTCAATTTTGCACCTTTCACTTGCATTAGGCACCATCCTTTCTAAGCATTGATATAATCCAATTTTAATGTTGGCATTAACCTTAAAATTGGGATTATAATGATAATGAGGATTCAAATAATAAGCTGTTGCATGTAAGGGTCTGTGGAGTTGAAGTTCCCATCTTGCATCAACAATATTTCATATAGGTATATAACTATATAAAAAAAACAATAAAAAATATCATTACTTTATATATGAGATTCATAGTAATAAATAACAACATTTTAAATAAAAAATAGCAAGACATATACCTTTTTTTCACAGAACCAAAATTAACTTGTATCTTCTCTTTTGCTTCATCCATTGCTTTATATATAAAAATCATAGCTGGTTTCTCATCAGAATCAACTAATCGAAGAACTTTAATTAGAGGAAACGCTGCCTTAATACATATAGTAACATCATGCCAAAACCTGTTGTCCAAAACACAATTTTGAATTCGTTTCCCTTCTTCTATTCTTGCAAACCTACATGAACTCCACTGTTTAGAAGTAAACATGGTCATCAACTGTATTTTATGATCATTCAAACATCCCAAAGTCAAATATGCAGTAGCAAACTGAGTGGCAGCAGGCCTAATCAAATCCCTTCCTTTCGTAAAGTGCCTTAGCATGGAAATAAGAATAGTTCTTGAATAAATATAAGAGGTGATTCTCCTCCCTTTAGCAATAGTTACTTGATGAACCTCTAACTTCTTCTCAAAATCCTCTAAGATCAAGTCAATACAATGGGCAACACATGGTGTCCAAAACAAACTCTTTCTTTTTTCCATCAATAATTGTCCCACTGCCTTATAATTTACAGCATTATCGGTGACTACTTGGACAACATTTTCCTCCATAATCCTCTCCACAATGGCATCTAACATCTCAAATACCTTATCAGCAATCTTGGACATATTAGAAGTATCCACCGATGACAAAAAAACCGTCCCTTTAGGACTATTAACCAAAAAGTTACAAATACAACGTCTTTTTTTATCCGTCCATCCATCAGACATTATTGAACAACCAGTTTTTTTCCATTCTAGCTTGTACTCCTCAAGCAAATTCATTATTTGATCCACTTCTTGCTTCAAATACTTCTCTCTAATATCATAGTAAGATGGAGGCTTGAAACCTGACCCATGTTTTGCAACTAATTCAAGTGCCTTAAAAACTCTGGGTTTTTTACACAATTAAATGGAATTGCACTAGTGTAAAAAAACCTTGCAATTTGTCGACATGTCTCTTCTCTAATATCCTTTTTTAGCAATTGATTTAGGGTTGTTTGTGTACTTCCACTCCCACTAGCTACTCTTTTTCCTTTGTCCTTGGAGCTAATTTCTTTTATTTCATCATCATCATCCTCATTTACACTATATTGAAGGGCCTTTCTTTTCTTTTCAGTTGCTTCTAGATTTTTCACCAAAACACTTAAAATCATCTGCTTAACATTTTCTGGTACTTGTTGACATGGCTCAACATCCTTACGAGTGCAAGCCAAATGCTGTTTAAAACGAAAAATACCTCCACTAATAATTTTTTGACAATACTTGCATTGAACTTTTCTAGAATTCTTATCAATATCTATCCCATGTTGCCATCCCACATCAAGCCTATTACCAGAAGAATTTTTTCTAGATGCCATAAGTTCAATTCAATAATCAATTCAAATCAGCCCTGTAAATCTATAATCAATCCAAACATTTTTACAAACTTGATTTTAGTACACTCTCAACAATAGAAGCAATGCAGCAGCATAAATGCATAATACTAATTGATTGAACATAATACATAATGCAAGAACAATATACAATAATGTAATACCATTGAATAAACTATACGCATGATTACATTTATTGCATTTTAATCTAAAACAGAGTCACTCAGTCACACACAACAATTCAGCAGCAACGCAGTACGCACCATTACATTTGAATCTAAAATTCACAAGCAATCTCTCAACAATGGACATTTGATTAGTACTTAAAAGTGCATGTTTATCAAGGTTTTATATCATCATTTTGCACTTGAAGTATCAATAACTCCTTAACTAAAGCATGTTTTATAATAACAAGTTTGATATTATAAGATACCTTAATTTATGGTAAATGCTCATTTTAAATGCAGGACTATCACATAAATAAAAGGATTGATTGATGAGTTTAAGTATTGAAAGTTAAAGACAAAGAGATGGCCAAACTTAGAAAAGAGATGTCGGTGCAGTCCAAACCGGAACATTGCTCGGTAATTGGATCATATCTGGAGCTCTAGATATCAGATTTAGGTCCATTTTATATGGATGGAAAGGTAAGACAAAGGCCTACAACTTTCATGGGAGCCCAAGATTTAAAAAGGCCGTTTTGAAGTCCAAACTGAAGGAACAATGAAGAAGTCCAAAGCTGTCCTGCAGCCCAAACACTATTTAGTGTTCAGCCCATATCTTAAGTTCTAGAAGTCCAAATGACCTCATCTTTTTTTTTGTTGGAAAGCTGAGACAATTTCCTAGAACATTCCTGAGGATTCTGGGCAAATTATGATGTTAGCAATGACGTCTTGTTCAGACAAGAAGATAAGGATTGTCACCAAGTCAAGATGTGGCCACCCACTCATCAATTAGTCAACAAATCAATAGTTCTAAATTTTGGCCTATAAAAGGAGGCACTTACCATGTATTGAGGCATCTTGGTTTCCAGATCAAGATCATGCTCTTGCTTTCTCTCTTTGTATTGCTTATGTCTTGCTTTCATTAATATCAAGTTTATGCACTTCATTTCCTTTCCTTTACTTAGTTAACCTCTTTCTCATTTATGTTCTTATCTTGTTCATTTATGTTTCTTTCTTTCATTATGTTCAGCTAAGTTAATTATGTCAAGGTGAAAAGGGTACACTAATGGTGTAAGAATAAGTATAATATAAACTTAACATGGACCTTAACGTTGGATACTAACATGTTTCATATTTTTTATCTTGTTTACTTTTAATACTTTGCTTGATAAATGGTTAATCTAGATTTATGTTGTATAACACTTGGTACAACAAATACTTGGTACTTTCATAGCCCATACTGTATGGTATAACCGACACTTGAGCTATGAAAGGGACTTGATTTGTTGTTAACATAAGTTATAATCATGAATGCTTGCCAACATTTACAAGTATTAGCTTTATTCGAATAAGATAACTAATGTAATCATGTTAACAATTTATAATCTGATTGGAACCTCCTTTATGTGTGGTTTCCAATTGAGTAATAAGAGTTTATATTATACTTGTTTGAAGTACCATTAGTGGATCCTCTAACCTTGACATTTGTTTTTATCATTGTTTAATCCTTACATTAATCTTTCCAACTCAAAGTTCTCATTAATTTCTTCCTTCTTTTCTTTATTATTGTTATTATCATTATTATTATTATTATTATTATTATTATCTGTTCATAAACTCAGTATATAGGCTGGAAACCTGTGACCCGATCTTTTAGATCATTCTCAAGTATAACAACGCCACGTACTGAGTATTATTATTATTATTACTATTACTTTACTATTACTACTACTACTATTGTTATTATTATCGTTATTATTGTTATTGTTGTTATTGTTGTGTTGTTATTTATAATTTATACAATTAACCTCTATGTGGTTCGACCCCGGTCTTGCCGGGTTATTTATTACTTCGACACTCCTGCACTTGGGAAAAGACATCAAGCTTTTGGTCGTGTCAAATATATTGATTCCATTAGACATAATTTCTTTTCCAACATGTCAGAATTTTAGTGGCGATGTTAAAGGACCAAATAGCTTAAAAAGTTGTATGAACAAGTTTATGACAAGATTAAAAGGAAAAATTAGAATTATCAATCTCAAGCTAATAAGCATACTAAGTATATAGATTTCAAAGAAGGTGATTTGGTTTGAGTGCATCTTAATAAGAAAAGGTTTCCATAAGGTAAGCTTGTTAAACTCAAACCCATAGTTGATGGTCCATTCAAGGTTCTAAAGTATATTTATGAAAATACCTACAAGATTGAGCTACCCACACATCTAAACATTTTAGACACTTTTAACATGGCTAACTTAGGTCTTTCAAAAGTAAATGCTTTTACTTCCCTGGAAAATATAAATAGTTGCAATTAAGTTAGCATTGAAAGTAGATGTTGAATTAGAGACACTAGAAGTAGATCCAATTAGGCAAACAATAAAGAACTAAAGATCCATTTTGAACTTCAAGTGTTAAGAAGCATAAGTGAGATCTATCCCACTTTGTTTGCTAAGAAAGGAGTCGCAAGAGAGAGAGATCTGGGCATGATTGTTTTAGAGAAAAATAAGAAATTATAGTATTTTTGTTATTTCGAGTCACAGGAACATTTTAGCATTAAATTAAATATAATGGTAAATTTGTAAATAATACAAGATTTTTGGTTGATTTTCTTTAGTCAAAATAAGAGGATGTAAAGTGTTATAAAATTAATAAAGTTGATGAGAGAAAGTGTAATTGTAAAACCCTACAAAAAGATAATATTAGGTCGGCCTATGCTAGGAAAAAATTAAAAGAAACTAACTAGCTTGCTCTAGGTAGAAATTGAGAGGGGTACTGGCATATCCTAGGTGGGAATTATAGAGGAGGTAATCAACCCTAAAATAACCCAAAAAAGGGATAAGAACAAACATGACCAGCACCCAAACACCCTCATCTCATTTAAAAAAGGTATAAATATAGGAGAGGAAAAAATCATCTCTTTTTCCTCTCCCCAAAACTGGCCAACGGCTTTAGCTGCAACAACCACTCCTTTAGAAAACAAAACCTAACCAAACCAGCTTGCATGCCATTTATCTTGAGAGTTTGAGTGAATGGAGAGTTAGAGAAAGGAGACAACCAAAATCACGGAAGAAGGAGCCTAAAAGGTCTGCTGGAATAATAGAAAAAGGAGAGAAAAACTAAGAGAAAAGAGTAAGAAAAACCACCAAAAACCTTTCCTAAAGCTTGCTTAAAATCATGTGATAAGAATAACATCAACCTTCTTACTTGTTTCTTTAAGATTTTGGGACAAAGGGAGGAAGAAACCTCAAAGGGGAAATACTTAGGCCTCTTGCACTCATAGATTTGGAAAGGTTATATGGAAAGATTGAAGGAAAAAATGGGGGTGAAGGAAATATAATTTTAGAATCTTTAACAAAAAAAAAATGGATGTATATAGATAAACAAACCATAACTAAAGGCCAACCAATTGAAATAATGAAATGAGATGAAATGTGTAGTTTGTGACCTTATTAAACTCCTAGAAACGTGCTCAAGCTGAAACAAAATTCATGTTTATGTTAATGTCTTGATTTTTCATATATTATTGAAAAACTTGTGTGAAAGTTAGATGAAATAATGGAATGTGCATAATTGTAATCTTGTTAAGCCTTTAATGACATGTTCGAGTTGAAATAAAAACCATACTATGTTAATGCTTTGATCTTGTCTATGTGATTGATGAATTTGCATAATTATAATTCAAGTGAATAAAGGTGTGATTGTAGCATGTTGTTGTGAGTATAATTGTGATAGAAATGATGAATTACATGTGTAAATTAGGAGAGAATGGACATCAATTTCCGATAAAAAAAAAAGAAAGGAAAACCATTAAGGAAACTTTGCATGATGAAAACCCTTAGAGAAATAAGACATAGGATGGAAATGTGACTCTTGTGAAATGTGAATTAACTATTAATTTATGTTAATGAACTGGCATGATAGAATTGAAAACATAGAATGTATGATTGTGGTAACAATAGGTCTCGATCTTGAAATGATGGTTAAGAGAACCTTTGCAAAGTTACATGTTGAGACTTGATTGCATATTGCTTAATAACCTTGTGATGAATTTGATGTGATTTGGTGATGATTTATGTCTAACTAGGTTATGGTATGTTATAAAGGGGAAAGCTTAGCTTAGACCTTACACTTAGCCTAGGGAAAGAGTAAAAACCAGAAATGACTCAATTATTGCTAATGATTTTTTGATTCAATAGTAAATTGGGTTCGTTGATGAATCCATGCGTCAACCATGAAATTATGTTTTGCTAACGATTTTCTAAGTTGGCAACGACTCAGTTTTCATTGATGATTTTTAAAGTCAACAGTGAATTAGGTTCGTTAATGATTCATGCATCAACTGTGAAATTGTGTTTGCTGGAGATTTTTAAGTGGGCAGCAACTCAATTTTTATTGACAATTTCTAAGTTAGTAGTGAATTGGGTTCGCTAATGATTTCATGTGTCAACCATGAAATTGTGTTTGTTAATGATTTCTGAGTCGACAATAACTTAGTTTTCGTTGACGATTTCTAAACCAAAAGTGAATAGTGTTCGCTAACGATTCCATGTGTCAGTCGTGAATTCATTTTCACTGACAATTTCTAAGTCAACAGCAACTCAGCTTTCGTTGATGATTTTTTAGTCAATTGTGAATTAAACTTTAGCTGATGATTCCATGTGTCAGCCATAACTCAATCTTCGCTAATAATTGTTATATCACTAGTGACCTAGTTTTCACTAATGATTTGTGTCACCAGCGACCTAGTCTTCGCTTATATTGTTTTATGATAGTAGTGACTTAGTTTCGTTAATAAACCCAATGTCATAAATGACTTAATTCTCATGATGATTCAATCATCACTTTGACAAAACTCACTATAAGACACAAGAATTAAACACTAAGATGTCCGGGGGTAACCTACATTTAAAATTAAGAGAAGTGTTTTAATATGATGACTTTCATTATATGATTACATAATGTGTGGAACACTTGAATATGAATATGTGTATTCTTGGGATATGTATGGTATTGGTTTTTATGATTACGGAATGTGAATATGTTGATTAATGATCATTTGATGTGTTAGGCAGTACGACTTGGATCGGACCTTAGACCGAACGAGGACACCTCACGAGAGGAACATGTAGGTGATCTCCATCTTTTTCTTAAATAACATTGAATCTCTAAAATGATGTCGTATAAAAGAATTATTCTATCTTATTATGACTCCTAAATTGTTTATGGAATGTTTGATTGGGTATTGTGATTAGCCTTGGTTAATGGCATCCGAATTGGTTGGCTGGTTTTGGATATTGTGATTAGCTTTGGCTAATGATATTCAAGATAAATGATCAGATGTGGATATTATGATTAGCTTTGGCTAATGGCATTCAACTTGGATGACCAAGTTTGGATATTGTGATTAACTTTGATTAATGGCATCCAAGATGGATAATTAGATTTAGATATTGTGATTAGCTTTAGGTAATGGCATCCGAATTGGATGACTAGGTTTGGATATTGTGATTAGCCTTGGCTAATGGCATCTGAGAAAGATGATCGGGATGAGTATTACAGCTGAGCCCCGGCTAGTGGCATCCGAATTGAATGACCGGGTTTTGAGTAATGCAATTGATTGTGGTTAATGGTGCTGTAAAGGATAACATGGTAAAGCAAAGTAATTTAACCACGACCAATATATTAACTCTGGTCCCTACAACTCCTATAGAGAGGTTTGGACATATGAGTAAGGATAATACAATTGATGAAATAATAAGAGTTGTATTATGTATGTAAGGAGTAAAAGAAGGAATATACTCATTTAGGTTATTAATGAAAAGTAGCGATAATATTCTTTTAAATATTTATTATCATGTTTAGAATATTTATAACTCTTGTATCCATTTTGCAATATAACATGGATGTCTCACAATCAAGATGCGTAGAAATCCCATCTCACGAGACCACATATTTTTGTTATAATCTTTGTATTCGTATGTTAAGACGTTATGTATTTCGTTTGAACAAATATACTAGTTGTGAAATTATCATTCAGCACTTTTATAAAGACTTATAATGATAACCATATCAAAACAAGAATGTAAACTTATGAATATGTAAATATAATGTTATGGGTATGTGTATTGAGTTCTCTTTTATGGGGATGTTGATTTATGAAATCATATGGGTATTGCACTCCACCAATAAATGAAACTTATTGGTTAGTTCTTAGAATACTAATGTGGAAAACATCATTGATCGTAATGGTTTACAAAAATATATTTAGCATGAATTTCGAATATAAAATGATTGGAAATCTAGGGCTATTACAATAATTTTTCAAACCACAGAGAAACAGTAAAACATTGATCAAACTATAAAAAAAGTCAATATAATTTTTTTCTTTTTAATTTCATCATTCGATATTTTATTTTTTGAGAATTATATGTGATTATTTATTTTTTTATATTTTTTATTGGTTTATCATGGCCTCAAGAACACAACCTGATATTAAGTTGGTGCTATATTTAAAAAAATAATAATAATTTTGTTGCTTGTGAAAAATTAAAAATACAGGGATCAAAACTGACAAATCAACAAATATACATGAATTTTTTATATTGTTTACTTAACTCTTTTTTAAGAAAATTTAATGCGGGGATCAAAATTGACAAATCAACAAACATACAAGATTTTTTTATATTGTTTATTTAACTTTTTTTAAAGAAAATTTAGCCTATGGAATTTTTCCACTTTACTTTTTAGTCCTTTTGTTTTAATACTTTTATGTTTTAGTCTAGAACTTCATTTTCCTTACATTTCAATTTTTAAGTTGTAAGAGTAAAGATAAGGTCGCTAGAAAACAGTTGAGGAAAAAGAAAACAATATTAGCAAAAATTTTGTTCAAATTTAGTGTTAATGTGTTCCTCTTGACGAGATGAATGTCATTAAGTTGTTTTTTTATCTTTAATTTATGGTTGTGTTTTTGAATCAATTTAAAGGTGTTTTGAGTCAATAAATTATTTTTATTAGGGTTTTAATGATATTTATAAGGTATTTTTAGGTAAACATAGGTTGAAAATAGATTTTTAGGTCCAAAACACCTCAACCCTATTTTTCAACCACCTCTTTAGTGACATAATTTAGGCAAGCACACAGAGTATAATCTATTTATTTATTTTTTAAAAAAGGTAGACTATATGCCTAGCCTTGTAGGCCTGCGCACCCGATCCTTTTTATGTTGGGCTAGGCACGCCAGTCCTATATCTTTTGGCCCACACGCCTAACCCCTTTCTATGTTTTCTTTCTTAGGTTTTCAAGGAAATGCACTATAAAAAAAACGTTTAGTGTGATATTTTAATCATTGTTTAATTTTTTATGATTCTTAAATAATATTATAGATTTTCTTGAAAATGTTAAAAACATTTTATTGATGTGTACCTAATATGCAAAAATAAGAAATGATGTGAATATTTGATGAAAAAATATTATTTTCTTTAAATTTTTTTGGTGGGTTTTTCATATATATTTTTTTATCACATCTATTATTTATTTTCCCCTTCAATCATATACAAGATATTAAGACATTATCTTAATATTTTTTTAAAAAAAAAAAAAAACTTGATGAGAATTATGAAGTAACACCGCAAGATCCATTACATGTGTCGATTAAGTTTATTACATGATTAAGATCTAAAAATATTAAAAGGTATTTAATGAGCTAATTCAAGATATTTATGCCTTATTTCTACAAAACTTGCAAATTCAACTTGTTTTTCTACTTACACGTGGATTGGGTTTTATTTTTCTAATGTGTAGTTTTATGTTAATGAGGATAACTTTTGATTTGATTAATGAATCTAGCTAAAAATTTTCCAAAGATTCTTAAGGTCTTATTTCTTATAGAGGTAAAATTTCATCTAGATCAAACATTAAAAAAGACCTTGCAATAAAGCTCAAAAGTTGCTATTTAAGATTTGCAATTATTTCCTAGTTGATTTTAAGATATGTTTTTCTATTTTTCTTATTACTCTTTTGTTATTTTTCATCCTTTTTAAGACATTTTATCAAGCATAAATAGATTTATTTAGCTTGTATTAGAGATTGCTTATTATTCAGAAATAATATTATGTTTGTGGCAAAGTTACTCATAATCCTGGTTCTTCATAGAACTCTTCAGAACTTATCAAAGATTTGAGGTGTCCATCCTTACACTTTCAATTCTTGATTTTTTTTTTTCTATAATCAGCGAGTTGTGGCCTTTCATCCAATAACTATGATTTTTTTGGTTTAGGTAATCACTAGGTCAAGTTTTTTTCAACTATTTTTTTTTCTTAGGTTTTTTTTTTAATCTTGATTGTGATTTCTAGAGTTCTTACCCTTTATATTCACATAAAAAATTTCCTTTAAGATCATGGTAGGTTTTCATTTTAAAACAATAGTGCTTATTGATTAGTACTTAAAAGTGTATTTTTATCAAAGTTTTATATCATCATTTTGCATTTAAAAGTGTCAATAACTCCTTAACAAAAGCATGTTTTATAATAACAAGTCTAATACTATAAGATACCTTTAATTTATGGTAAATGTTCATCTTAAATGCAAGTCTATCACATAAATCAGAAGATTGATTGATGAGTTTAACCACTGAAATTTAAAAGACAAAGAGAGGGTCAAACTTAAAAAAGAGATGTTGGTTCAGTCCAAACTGGAATATTGTTCGGTCATTGGGTCATATCTAAAGTTATAGATCTTGGATTTAGGTTTGCTTTATATGGATAGAAAGCTAAGAACACAGGCCTAAAACTTTCATGCAGAGTCCAAGATTTAAAAATATCGTTTTCAAGTCCAAATTGTAGCAACAATAAAGAAGTTTGAATCTGTTCTGCAGCCCAGACATTATTTAGTGTTTAACCTATATCTCGAGTTCTAGAAATCCAAATGACCTCAATATTTTTTGTTGGAAAGCTGAGACAATTTCCTAGAACTTTCATGAGTTAAGTCTGTTTAAATTCTGACAAGAAAATAAGGATTGTCACCAAGTCAAGATGTGATCACCCACTCAACAATTAGTCATAAAATCAATAGTTTTAAATTTTAGCCTATAAAAGGAGGCATTTGCCATGCATTTAGGCATCTTGGTTATTCAGATCAGGATCATGCCTTTTATTTCTTTCTTTATATTTTTGTAATGTTTAAGTTTTATTTTATATTATATTTTTCTTAATCTCTTGTTTATGCTTTTTCATTTCCTTTATTGTAATTATGTTCTTATGTTGTTTATTTATGTTTATCTTCTTCATTATGCTTAGTTAAGTTTATTATGTCAAGGTGAAAATGTTTCACTAATGGTGTTAGAATATGTATAATATAAACTCAACATGAACTTCAATGTTTATATCCAAGAAAGTTTATTATTAACATGTCTTATCTTTTTATCTTACTAATTCTTAATACCTTGCTTATTAAATAGTTAATCTAGATTTGTGTTCTATAACACTTGATACAGCAAATGCTTGGCACTTTCATAACCACCCGTATGGTATAACCTACATCTGTGCTTTGAAAGAAACTTGATTTGTTGTTAACATAAGTTAGCATCATGAATTCGTGAAAATATTTAAAAGTTTGGTGTTACTTAAATAAGATAATTAATATGATCATGTTAACAATTTATAATGAACTATTAAAGATAAATCATCCGATTGGAACCTCATTTGTGTGTGGTTTTCAATTGATTAATAAAAAAAGTCTATACTATACTTATTTTTAATACCATTAGTGAATCCTTTAAAATTGACAATTTTTTTATCATTATTTAATCCTTACATTAATATCCCACAAAATTCTCATAAACTATGTATCTTATTACACACACACACACATACACACACACACAAATATATATATATATATATATATATATATATATATATATATATTATTTGTAATTTATATAGTTCACCTCCCTATGGTTCAACCCCGGTCTTGTAAAGTTATTTATTACCTTAACACTCTTACACTCGGGATAAGACATCAATCTTTTAAGCGTGTCACTTATAATAAAAAAAACATTTTTTTTATATAAACAATCAAGAGATGCATTACTAAGGAAATAGAGTTTAGGTTAAAAAAACACATTTCTCCTTAATAATTTTATTTATTATCTTTTTTTTAGATGTTTATTTTTATTTAAATGTTAAAAAAAAAAAATGCCCAAGCAATGACAATGTTTAGGTCAAAGAAATACATTTCTCCTCGATAATTTTATTCATTGTCTTTTTTTTTTAATATTTATTTTTATAATTGTTTAATTTTATTCTAATGTAAAAAAAGATGCCCAAGCGATAACAACGTTTTTAAAGCAACAAGGAAAATAAGGATTTGGGTCATTGATTCAAATGAGTTTATTAAGCTTGGTTAATTTAATAATATAATTATAAAAAATCATCAACAATAAAAAAAAAACACAAAAAATGACAATGACAATGACAAATAAAAAAAAAAACTCTTGTCAATATTATGAAAAGATCTCCTCCATATATTCTTAAGATGTCTTAAGATCTTATTTGATATCAAAACAAAAATTGAATGAGAATAAGATAATCTTATAAAAAAAAAAAACTTAAAACTCAATTACCAACAAATCAAATAGCGAATGAAAGATTGAGAAAAAATAATTTAAAAATAAGACAAAAAAAAAACTTACTCGAGTTATCATGCCAAATTTACTGCCTAGTTGTGAGATCAAGATAACCTTATACAAAAGAAAGTAAATAAAATAATGAAAGGTGAATATGGGAAAAATCAATAAAAAACATAAAAACAAAACCCGAGTCAACCTGAGTCAACTTGAGTTAACTCGTAATCTAGGATATGAGATCATGATAACCCATAAAAAAATCTACGAAAATCACAAACTCAAAGGTCCAATAACCTAATATTGAAAGATAAATATTAAAAAAAAAATCAATTTTAAAAAGAGAACCTAAAAAAACCCGAAGTCAAATCAAGCTAATATTTGAAACCTATGGAAAATTATGAGATCAGGTTACTCTATAGTAGGCAAACTTGAAAAAATTCACAAAGAAAAATCCCAAATCATCCAAAATTTAAAAATAAAAAATAAAAAACAAATAGTAATAAAAAAAGAGACCAAAATTTGGTATAAAAATTAAATTAAATAAAACAATGAAAGATGGAATTGAAAAATAAAATAAATCAAGAAAATAATATAAAAATAACAATCAAAAAAATGTGGATCAAATTGGATATAAAAATAAAATAAAATAAAATATTGTCGGCTGAAATTAAAAAAATAAACTTCAAAAGCATTAAAATCAAAATAAATAGCAATAAAAAAAATAAATATTAAAGCTGATAGAAATACAGACTTACATGACATATCCACTTTTTGAAAAGGTTGGTGTGAAATCCAAGTTGATAAGAGAGAGAAAAGAAAAGAAAAATTCCAACAGAGCCTAAATACTGCTCCTTCATGCACACACTTGTAACCACCAAGAAAAGAATAATGTGATGCTTTTAACGTCATTGTTGAAGACAACATTTGATTGCTCGAAGACATTGCATATGTTGTTTAAAGAGTGTGAGTGCCTCTCACTTGCTAGCATAAAAGCCTCTAAGACTTGGTTTTTTTTTAAGGTATTTAAATCATTTTATTTTTTATTAAAAATATAAAGAAAGATTAATTTCTTCTTAATCAACATAATAATAACAAATAAACCTAGTGAAAAAAAAAACCATTATATCCACCATGACTAGCATTGCCTCTCACTTCACATCATTCTTTGTTTTGAAGTTCAAAATTCATTTTGATTTTGCTATTATAATCGGCGGTGCATTGCCTCATGGGCCACAATGCACACACCAAGCACTTTTAGTTTTTTATATATAATATAATATAATATAATATAATATAATAAAGTTTAGTCTTTTTCTTTTCATGTGTAAATTGGCCCGAAAAAAGAAAGAACGAAAAAATAATATGTATATTGGTTATTCGAATTCAGGTAATAAAAAAGGAAAGACTTTTCCGTTCTCTTTTTGATCCCTCAAAATCAAGTAACCTGGGATGGGCACCAAATAACAATTAAAAGCTAGCTAGCTACCTAACTATATAATAACAATTATTTGTTATTAGACTAGCTAACTAGATTTATATATTTTATTTAATGTTTATTAAAATAATATATTTTTTTATTTTTTAAAAATTATTTTTAATATCAACACATAAAATAATCTAAATATATAAAAAATATATTAATTTTAAAACAAAATTATTTTTTAAAAAAAACACTTTTCAATTATAGTAACAAACACTACCTAAATTATTGGGCGGTGGAATCAAGGGCAACCCTAATACCATCAGCAAATATACAAGTTGAAACAATAAAATGGTATAAGTCAGTGATTAATTAGAACTCAGATTAATCTATGTGGACTTGGGGCTACGAGCATCAGATTAGCATCAACAACATTAATGTTTGTAAAGCAAACTTGGTGGTGCAAACTGATGGCTTCGTAGAATGCCTGATACGGTTCAGCCCAGTTATACGACCCAAGTAAGGTCAGATTCGGATTTTGGCGTAAAAAACGCAGCAGTCCAGGTTCACGGCAACAATCATAATCCTCAATCCGACCGTTGGATCGGGCTAATATTTTATGTGGACTCTCCAGACATGTTGTACTCTCTTGGGTTAAAACTTCAAGTCAATCTGAGTTCGGGAAGGAACCGCAATACTGGTCAACGGAGGCTCTACGGATTTTGTTATTTACTTCCCTTTGACTTGTGGACTTCCTATTTGGTTAGGATTCTTTTCCTACAAGGATGTGGCAGCTGGTTTTGGAAATTTCCTAGTTCCACAAGGTTCTTTAATGAGCTGCAATATAATCTACAAGTGTGGCGGTAATTCATTAATGTTTCAGAATCCTTTTTTTATAAGGATTCGTTATTCATCCTAGCTACACAAGGAAAGAAGGGCTAGTGATATTTAATGACATATTAGTTTTTTTATTATTTTCTTTAATGTTTGGGCTTAATTAAAACTTTGTTTTAAGCTAGGATCCAAGGCTTGTTTGGATTAGGTTATGGGTTTTCCAGTTTTGAGTGGACCTCATATAAGTCCACATAAGGGGTCCATTAGGGTTAACTTTTCAAGAACTATTTAAACTCATGTAGGCCAAAATTTTAGCAGCTTTGATGAAAATTATTCTGAATTTTTCAGTTTTAACGTGTGAGAGTGATTCTTGCATTCTTCAGTTCTTGAATGAACTGAATCTGACTTATCAAAGATTAACTGGCTTCGTGGCGTCATTATACTCATTCCAATAGTGTTGGTGTCTTGGGGCAGGTTTCCATTGTGTCACACTCTTATCAGACCTCTTTCGGCTTTTCGGGATCAGATCTCAATCTTGATTGTGGGTTGCGTGATCACATGATGACGAGGTTTGCATCAGTTGGTATCAAAGCTAGGCTTTGAAACAAGGTCATGTCTTTATGTTATTTTTTTCCCTCTTTAGTGTTCCCTTAAGTTATTCAGTGTTTGCGTCCATCTTCTTGTTCTTCGAGTCTGCGTCATCTAAGCAAAAAAAAAAAAAAAAACAGAAGAAGATAAAAAAGTTTATATTTCATTTGGTTACTGTCTCTAACCATATCAGTTTATTAAAAAGAAATAAAGAAAAGAGTGATTAGTTGAAATTTGAAGTATCATTCAATTTTTGCCGCAGAAACACAAATCTTGGTGAACCATAAGAAAACCACCTTAGAATCAATTTAAACTTCATATTCAGTCTATTCGGGGTGGGATAACATCATATATCAAATTTGAGCTTATTCTGATATTATTTGCTTGAGGTTTTAATTCGAGATTCAATTCTGCCGCAGAAACCCTACTCTTAGTGAACCATAAGAAAACCACCTCAAAATCAATTTAAACTTCATATTCAGTCTATTGGGGGTGATATTGCATCATATGTAAATTTTGGGCTTATTTTGATATTTTTTTTCTTGAGGTTTTAATTTGAGGTTCACTTCTGCCGCAGAAACACTACTATTAGTGAACCATAAGCAAAACACCTTAGAATCTATTGAAACTTCATATTATGTGTATTGGGGATGAGATCGCACCATATATTAAATTTGGGCATATTTTGATACCGGCTTCTGGAGGTTTTAATTGGAGGATCAATTCCGCCGTAAACTGATCATACAAGGAGTTTGGGTACCTAGAAATAAAATAACGACCTATAAATTGATTTTTGGTGATTTCATAGTATTGTAATACTACTTCATAGGATTCTTTTCCTACAAGGATGTGGCAGCTGGTTTTGGAAATTTCCTAGTTCCACAAGGATCTTTAGTGAGCTGCAATATAATCTACAAGTGTGGCGGTGATTCATTAATGTTTCAAAATCATTTTCTTATAAGGATTCGTTATTCATCCTAGCTACACAAGGAAAGAAGGGCTAGTGGTATTTAATGACATATTAGTTTTTTTATTATTTTCTTTAATGTTTAGGCTTAATTAAAACTTTGTTTTGAGCTAGGATCCAAGGCTTGTTTGGATCAGGTTATGGGCTTTCCAGTTTTGAGTGGACCTCATATAAGTCCACATAAGGGGTCCATTAGGGTTAACTTTTCAAGAACTATTTAAACTCATGTAGGCCAAAATTTCAGCAACTTTGATGAATATTATTCTGAATTTTTCAGTTTTAACATGTGAGAGTGATTCTTGCATTCTTCAGTTCTTGAACGAACTGAATCTGACTTATCGAAGATTAACTGACTTCATGGCGTCATTCTACTCATTCCAATAGTGTTGGTGTCTTGGGACAGGTTTCCATTGTGTCGCACTCTTATCAGACCTTTTTCGGCTTTTCGGGATCATATCTCAATCTTAATTGTGGGTTGCGTGACCACGTGATCACGAGGTTCGCATCAATCCCATATTTAATAAGGACGCTTTTCTTTGTAGATTTCAACATTGGCTCTCGACTATTCACAAAGTACGAACTCGTTTCAGAGAATACCGCTTGCGGGACTGCAAAATTAACTCTCTAGCAGCCATCATTCCCTCTAAAAAATCCCATCCTTCAGCAGATACTTTTGCCTGTAAACCAGAGATACAGTATGATGGAACATACTAGTGCAATCCTGCTGAAAAAAAAAAAATACAATCTTCCTAATTTAAGACACCCTTGTCTGTAGAAAATGGAGCTTCATGTTATTTGGTTTTAGTCTCTCCTTATTTATCCTTTCCCCTCGATGGGAATTCACAAATCCATCATTCATCAGAACAAGTAAAACTTGAGTTGAGGGAAAAGAAAAGAAGAAGAAGCACGACGAAGAAACCAGGTAATGTTGTTGTGAGAGGATTCTTAATTATCCTTGTTGGTGTGCTAGTCACTGTAACTGTAAGCCATAAAACACCTCCGATAAAGATGATGACAATGTCCTCCCGTTTCCAACTTTTAAGGCAATCTGTAATAACAGAACAGATTCCAAGCAGTAATATGTTGAAATAGATAATAATATCAGCAGATTTGCCATCAACCGAAGCAGCACCACCCAACTTGAACTGATTTTAGCCAGAAGATAAATTAATAATAGCATAGCCAGCGTGTAAAGTAAAGGTTCTTGTTAAAACTCCAAAGTTTCATTTGGCATTAATCTAAGCAATAAAAAAAATAACAGGTGAACTGAAACGCATAAAGAAACCAGGAACGAAGGAATCACAATGAAAATAAATAAAGGAAGGCAAGGCAGGTGGAGAAGAAGACAGACAGTTGCATTTCCATTTTCAATCAAAACAAGATGGGAAGATGTAATAATTCACTCACTTATAGTCGCAATAAATTGCTATTTAGCTTCCTCTGCTTCAGAGTGCCCCTACCAAAACTCAATCAACTGTATAAAAACTCAGCAGCTACGACTCCAACTCTCAATCAACTCCATAAAGACTCAGCAGCTCCAACTTACAATTTCATGACATACTTCACAATAAAGTCCCAATCCCAGAATTGTCTGTTCTAACTCCTTCTTTTAATAGTAGTTAGTAGCTTGGGAGATAAAAAAAAATCAATTAATACTTTTTCAAGATGCATAAGAAAGAAAGAAAGAAATTTAACTTGTAAAAATGACTGATAAGATGAAAGGATATATGTAGTTAGTGAGTTAAACACCAAAATATACAAGTAAAAAGTTATTAAAGATGATGATTGAAACTCAGAGTGAAAAAGACAGAAATTTGTCCAAAAACTAAACAAAATGAAAATCGTCTCTAACAACAATAGCAACATCATCCATCATATCCAAGAATCCAAAACCAAAAGAGAGAAGACAAGGAAAGCAGTAGTAGCAGCAGCGCTAGTTTACCCTATTTAGGAGTAAAATCATCATCATTTCTCCACTTTCCCTGTAATCTGAGGAGGAGGAGGAGGAGGAGGAGGAGCCAGATAAAGCCCATTATAATTACTTCCTCCTCCTTTTCCCTCCATAATCTCTTTCTCTTTGGCAGCCAAATAAGCAAGCCTTTCAAGCGCTTCTCTAGCTCTCTTCTTTGCATAAGTAGCTTCCTTAACCCTTTTCTCAGCTTCAACCTTGGCCATCGCCGCCGCTTTCGTCATGGAAACGGCAGCAATCTTGGCGGCAGCAACAAGCGCTCTGGCGGAATCTCTATCGATGATCCTGCCGGGAGGAGAATCTCCGTTTGTAGTAGGATTAAAGAAGGAGAAATTGGGGGAGGAGCAAGAGGGGCAGATGAAGGGAGTATGGTGAGGGTAATTGGAAGGGATGCAAGGTTTGTGAGAGATGGAAGGGCATTTGTTACACATGGATCGATCAATTGGGAGTGGTTCTTCATACACACTAAAGCAGAAAGGGCAGAAGAGGCCACGGTGGTCTTTTAAGAGACAGTTCGTGCAAAGGCGGCGGTAGGATGGGGTACGGTGGCGGACGTTGTGGAGGAGATACCGGTCTTCTGCTCCGCATATTCCGCATTCGAACTGGTGATCTCGCTCTCGCTTCATTACATCGATTGATTGAGCCAAGCGAAAGTGATGATGATATCTCAACGGTAACCCTAAACGAGAGATAGAAAGAGCAAAGTGATCGATTATTATTATTTATGAATATTAGGGTTTTTAACCCTTTTTACTTCCTTATTTGGAAATTGGAATTTCTTTGTTGATAATTTCAAATTGGGACATTTTCAGAAATTTACAATTAAGTTTTTACTGTGCAAAAGACTTTATTCTTCATCCTCTCTAATTTATTATTGTGAATGAGTTGTATAAATTTTTTTTTCAATTTAATTTTCAAATATTTTTTTAATAATTTAGTCATAATTGAAAACCAATTAATTTTAATTTCTTATAAAAATATGAGATTAAAAGAAGAGAGATCAAAATGAAAAATACATCAAACATGAATGACATGTCATAAGTTTCGCAAAAGATACACATTAGTCCTTAAACTTTAAAAATCATACAAATTATACAATTGCAGTGCTTCAATATTTTTTCAATTCAATTTTGGTATAAAAAATTATTTTTGTTATTTTTTTAATCTTTGGTTGAGAGAGGAGAGATAAAGGTTGTCGAATTCCAGCGATAGAAAAAGAAAAGTGTCATTGATATCGATTTATGTCAAAGAATTTCATTTGATGAGGCGAGTTCATAGTAAGTGTTTTTATACCTTTAAAGTTCGAGAAAAAACAGATTTAAACTCGGATTGATTTTGATTTTTTGAGTGGTTTTTTGAGGCCATAAATAGGTTAATCATTGTTCCTACGATGTTTTATAGGTATTTTGGATATAAAAAAAATTGAAAGATAAATTTTTAGGTAAAATCAATTAAGTCCTGATTTTTGGGCACCATGATGATCAAAATCTAGGCTTTTCAAAAAAAAATTAGGGCTCGTCAATCCTAGTTGCGAAAAAAAATAAAAAAAAGCCCAATCATATAGGCTTTGACAAAATAGGTCAGCTAAGCCGACTCAACAGTGCATGGCTTTTTTTATCATTTTTATAAATTAATGAATTTTTTTATGGTTTTTTTCTCTAATTTTTTTAAATTTATCTTTAAATTAGTACTTCTTCTATTTTTTTTATTTTGTTTGAAAAGCCTTTTTAAATGATGATTATTTTTTTAATTATATGTTTAAATTGAAGAGTTTTTCTGATTCATCTAAAAAAATTTTATCCTTTATTTTTTAAAATAAAAAAATTATTTTCAAATAATATTTCTAATAAATGCAGTCTTACATGATTTCCCCCTTTTATTTTATTCAATCAATTTAATTTGTGTTTCTATTTTTATTATCATTTTCTTAAATAAAAAATTATTTTAATAAACAAATTTAACAAGCACAACTACTTAAATGTTTCATCTTTTGAGATTAAATATCTTGATCTACATCTGTCTCTTGATTTTTTAATTTTTACTTTTAGGTATGTTAACGACTTTTTATTTATTTATTTGCACAAATAGTTCTCGATTAATTTGATTATATGTATATATATAATTTTTTATTTGAACTTAAATTTTTTAAACTATAAAAATACATTGAAAAAAACTTGTATATATAATTTTTTTTATAAAATATAAAAATATTTAATTTATAGTAAAATGCGAGTCACATAACTAGTTAGCAAAGAGCCAAAATGCGTTGAGAAAATACTATAGGAAACAAATTGTATATACCACAGTTTTGAAACCCGGCCCAGCCCCGCGGGCTGACCCTAGACTTGGTCGACTTAGGGTTGGAACCAGGTCAGGTTGAAGAAAAAAACATGAAAATAAAAAACCTAGTGTGACCTAGCAAGACCAGTCAAAAAACCCGGTCGCAACTTGCTGACTTTTTTTTTTTTACTAAAACAATGTCATTTTGATTAAAAAAAGAATTGACCCGAGAGACTTAATGACTTAGTTAAAACTCAGTAACCTAATCAAAATCTAAAACCCGAACCTTGAATCAGATCGGATCTAAATACTATAGTGCATACTCGAAAATTTCATTGATGCAACAGAATAACATTTGTGACCTCTTAAGCAGGTAAAGAAACCATGCTTGTGAAGGGTATTTTTGATTTTTTCTTATTACCAATTAGTGACAAAGGTTATTTATTGTTTTTTTTTTTGGTATTTAAAAATATAATAATAATTATTTTTTAAATTATTTTTTATTTTAAAAAATTATCTTAGACAGTAATATATTAAAATGATTTGAAAAATTAATTTAAAAAAATTAAAATTTTTTATTTTAAATTATTTTTTTCAAATCATTTTAATATTTGTTTTTATGGTTTAAAAATATATTTTTTAAAAAATTTAATAATCTTGAGTATTTTGTGAACACCTAAGGGGTGCAGCTTAATCGGTCAGATCTTAGGTTTGCTCTTTAAAGGTCACCAGTTCGAGTTTTATAAATTTTAGGGCCACTGAATGTTTATATGATCATTAATTTTAGAATTAATAAAATTAATTGAGATATATGAAAGTTAGCCGAAATAAACATATATATATATATATATATATATATATATATATATTGTTTAGGCTTTTTCATTCTAGAATACACGGTGAAAAGACATTTATTCTTGATACCCAAGAAAATTAAAACACGAGTATAGAGTCTTTTCAGTTTAGTCGTTTTTCCATTCAAAAAATAGAAACCCCATACCAGCCTCTCTCTTAAGGTTGTTAAAATCGCGATCCAACTCGTAAAATCGTACGTTTTTACGAGTTGATGTAGGCTTTACGTGCTAAATCGTTATAAAACTCGGAATCGAGTAAAATCGGGTCAAAATCGGGTAAAATCGTTAAAATCGGGTAAAATCGCTTAAAAATCGCTTAAAATCGCGATTTTACACCCGATTTAACGATTTTGCTCGCAGGAGATAAAGAAGCAACTCAGCTGCCAGGTGTCGCTTGCCTATTGGCTTCACCAGATCACAAGCATTTCTCAATTCTCATTTCACCGAAACAATCAGTCTTCTCTCTTCTCTTCAGATTCACCGTTCACATTCAAAGAATCAGAACACAAAAAATCCCTCAAATCAAAATCCTCGGCCACTCAGTCTCTTCATCTCTTTCTCTCAGCCAACAATCAGCCACCGTCCACCTCTACAACAGTCCTCGCCGCTCATCGTTTTTGTTTTTCCACCATCGACAGCGTCATTTTCAACAGCCACCATGAGAACCAGAGTCCACACAATAACAACGGCGTCTCTCCATTCTTCACCAGGTAAGTTATGTTTTTCTTGTTTCATCTCCTACAAATATTCACTGGTTCTTCACCATGATCATCACGACGTGATGTGTTTTATTTTAAAATCTTTTACTTGGAATCTTGCCGTTTGATCTGCAACTGCTTTTCAATGACAAGTTATTTTAAAATTTTGTTTATTTATGTTTCTCTTCTTCATTATGTTTAGCTAAGTTTATTATGTCAATGTGAAAAGGTTACACTAATAGTGTAAGAATAAGTATAGTGTAAACTCAACATGGACCTTAATGTTTAATATTAACATGTCTTATCTTTTTATCTTACTAATTCTTAATACCTTGCTTGTTAAATGGTTAATCTAGATTTGTGTTGTATAACACTTGGTACAACAAATGCTTGGCACTCTTATAGCCCAACCGTATAGTATTACCTACACTTTTGCTATGAAAAGAGCTTGAATTGTTGTTAACATAAGTTAGCATCATGAATTCCTGATAATATTTAAAAGTTTGGTGTTACTTAAATAAGATAATTAATATGATCATGTTAACAATTTATAATGAGCTATTAATGACAAATCATCCGATTGGAACCTCCTTTGCGTGTGGTTTCCAGTTGAATAATAAGAGTTTATACTATACTTGTTTGAAATATCATTAGTGGATCCTCTAACCTTGACATTTGTTTTTATAATTGTTTAATCCTTACATTAATCTTCCATCTCAAAGTTCTCATCAACTTCTTTATTATTATTGTTATTGTTGTTGTTGTTGTTGTTGTCTATAATTTATACAATTAACCCTCCTATGGTTCGACCCTGATCTTGCCGAGTTATTTATTACTTCGACACTCCTACACTTAGGAGAAGACATTAATTTTTTTGGTCGTGTCAATAAACTTACAAATGAGATATAAAATTTGATAGATTGTCAAAACTTTCTATTCAAAATTTGCTAAAAATTTTCAATACGTCATCTAATTCAATATTATATACTTGAAACAACCCTTCATGTTTAGAAAAACACTAAAATAACATAATTGAGACCTAAGTAAATGACTTTAATAGAAAACTAGATAAATAATAATCATCACACATTTTTTACTTATAAGAAACACAAACAAACACTTAGAAAACTCAAAAATTAAAAATGTATAACTTATTGTAGAAAACTCTAATGCATACATGGTTGAACAATTTAGAAAGATCACATTTTAAACTTGAAAAACACATGTTAAACTTATTTTTTCATGTAACGAAGACATGCAAAATAAGGCTCAAAGTTGGCCCATGGGATGAAAATAATAACATAAAAAACTTCACCCATTTGCGTTACCAATCCAAACTCAAGTAAACCAACATTATTATGACCATTACAGGACACACTTATGCCATATTCCCTTAGTTGAAAAAGGCTCATCCTCGGGTGATATGTATTATCATCACCATAGAAAAGACCTAAGTTAGCCATGTTAAAAGTGTCTAAAATGTTTAGATGTGTGGGTAGCTCAATCTTGTAGGTATTTTCATAAATATACTTTAGAACCTTGAATGGACCATCAACTATGGGTTTGAGTTTAACAAGCTTACCTTATGGAAACCTTTTCTTATTAAGATGCACTCAAACCAAATCACCTTCTTTGAAATCTATATACTTAGTATGCTTATTAGCTTGAGATTGATAATTCTAATTTTTCCTTTTAATCTTGTCATAAACTTGTTCATACAACTTTTTAAGCTATTTGGTCCTTTAACATCGCCACTAAAATTCTGACATGTTGGAAAAGAAATTATGTCTAATGGAATCAATATATTTGACACAACCAAAAGCTTGATGTCTTTTCCCAAGTGCAGGAGTGTCGAAGTAATAAATAACCCGGCAAGACCGGGGTCGAACCACAAAGAGGTTAATTGTATAAATTATAAATAACAACACAACAATAACAACAATAACAATAATAATAACAATAGTAGTACTAGTACTAGTAATAATAATAATAATACTCAGTACGTGGCGTTGTTATACCTGAAAATGATCTAAAAGATCGGGTCACAGGTTTCCAGCCTATATACTGAGTTTATGAACAGATAATAATAATAATAATAATATAATAATAATAACAACAACAACAATAATAAAGAAGAGAAGGAAGAAATTAATGAGAACTTTGAGTTGAAAGATTAATGTAAGGATTAAACAACGATAAAAATAAATGTCAAGGTTAGAGGATCCACTAATGGTACTTCAAACAAGTATAGTATAAACTCTTATTACTCAATTGGAAACCACACATAAAAGAGATTCCAATCAGATTATAAATTGTTAACATGATTACATTAGTTATCTTATTCGAATAAAGCTAATACTTGTAAATGTTGGCAGGCATTCATGATTATAACTTATGTTAACAACAAATCAAGTTCCTTTCATAGCTCAGGTGTCGGTTATACCATATAGTATGGGCTATAAAAGTACCAAGTATTTGTTGTACCAAGTGTTATTCAACATAAATCTAGATTAACCATTTAACAAGCAAAGTATTAAAAGTGAACAAGATAACAAATATAAAACATGTTAGTATCCAACGTTAAGGTCCATGTTAAGTTTATATTATACTTATTTTTACACCATTAGTGTACCCTTTTCACCTTGACATAATTAACTTAGCTAAACATAATGAAAGAAAGAAACATAGATGAACAAGATAAGAACATAAATGAGAAAGAAGTTAACTAAGTAAAGGAAAGGAAATGAAGTGCATAAACTTGATATTAATGAAAGCAAAACATAAGCAATACAAAGAGAGAAAGCAAGAGCATGATCTTGATCTGGAAACCAAGATGCCTCAATACATGGTAAGTGCCTCCTTTTATAGGCCAAAATTTAGAACTATTGATTTGTTAATTAATTGATGAGTGGGTGGCCACATCTTGACTTGATGACAATCCTTATCTTCTTGTCTGAACAAGACGTCATTGCTAACATCATAATTTGCCTAGAATCCTTAGGAATGTTCTAGGAAATTGTCTCAGCTTTCCAACAAAAAAAAGATGAGGTCATTTGGACTTCTAGAACTCAAGATATGGGCTGAACACTAAATAGTGTCTGGGCTGCAGGACAGCTTCGGACTTCTTCGTTGTTCCTTCAGTTCGGACTTCAAAACGGCCTTTTTAAATCTTGGGCTCCCGTGAAAGTTGTAGGCCTTTGTCTTACCTTTCCATCCATATAAAATGGACCTAAATCCAAGATCTAGAGCTCCAGATATGATCCAATTACCGAGCAATGTTCCGGTTTGGACTGCACCGACATCTCTTTTCTAAGTTTGGCCATCTCTTTGTCCTTTCACTTTCAATACTTAAACTCATCAATCAATCCTTTTATTTATGTGATAGGCCTGCATTTAAGATGAGCATTTACCATAAATTAAGGTATCTTATAGTATCAAACTTGTTATTATAAAACATGCTTTAGTTAAGGAGTTATTGATACTTCAAGTGCAAAATGATGATATAAAACCTTGATAAACATGCACTTTTAAGTACTAATCAATATTCTATCCATAAACAACTTGAAAAGGACTACAATCAGCACTTTAACTAGTAGAATGGTTGTAAACGAATTCAGCTTGTGTTAATACAATATCCCAATCTTGAATATTCTTTTTCACCAAACTTCTTAAAAGACTTCCTAAACTCTTATTGACGACTTTAGTTTTGCTCATCAGTTTGAGGATGCCAAGTAGTGTAAAATTGAATATGAGTACCAAGTTTCCTTCAAAGTATACGCCAAAAATCACTTATGAACTTGGAATCTCAATTTGAAGTTATTATTTTTGGAATATCATGAAGTCTAACAATCTCCTTAAGTATAAATTAGTATTAGTAGTAGCATCAAGTGTTTTGCTACATGAATAAAGGGCATTATTTTAGAGAAATAAACAACCACTATATATAACTGAATCTTTATTTCTTGAACTTGTAGGCAAGCCTATCACAAAATCCATGCTGACATCTTCCCAATGAGTTTTGGCTATCAGAAGTGGAGTGTATAAACATGAATTTTGACCATATGATTTGGCAATATAGAATGTCCTACAATGTTGTATAAGCTTTGTAACATCTTTCTCCATCTTTGGCTAAAAGAAATTATCATGGATAACAATAAATGTTTTATCTCTTCTGAAGTGTCAACCAAGTCCATCGTTGTGAGCTTCAAACATAATGATTTCCCTTAAAGAACTTTGAGGAATACATAAACAATTTCTTTTGAAAAGATAATCCTTTAATATAACAAAATGCATGGAAACCCTATATTTGCATCATCCCATATCTTGCTGAGATCACTATCATGCTCATAAAGATCTTATAACACTTAAAAACTTGTCATTTCCATTTATATATTATTCAAT